>NW_025975545.1:0-7879 GCF_021869965.1 Rhincodon typus
CTAGACCCTTTTCTGAAGAAGGGTCTAGGCCCGAAACGTCAGCCTTCCTGCTCCTCTGATGCTGCTTGGCCTGCTGTGTTCATCCAGCTCTGCACCTTGTTATCTCAGATTCTCCAGCATCTGCGGTTCCTGCTATCTCTGATTCTGCCCAAATTTTGTTTAGTCCAGATCTTCACAATAGTTTGAAGGTATAGGGTAGGGCTGTACTGTAATTTCTAGAATTAGGCAGCTGATGACAGGAGTACATGTGGAAACTTGATAGCTCTCATTACCAACTGATCTGGTGTTGTGCATATGTCAATCAGGTAGGCAGGAGCTGTGCTATTTCTGTACTCGTGAACAAGTGCAGCTGGATGAAATGCTCTGAAACAATGTGACAATTATTGAATCACATTTGAACATTCAATTTGTTTTGGTATTTTCTAACTTTTAAAACATGCTGATGCCTCATGGAGAAAGATCTCTGCTCATGAAACCCCATAAATCTAACAAGTCCATTCTTTCAATGTCTGATGATTATAATCTGTTCTGTTTCTTTAGTTCTCACTTCATCTTTCATCTTGAAAGGATGTTTCTTGATACAATGGTGATTAAATGTAGTTCGGTTACTGCACTGATCCAGTCTTCAGTACTTTCTGAAAATTCATAGAGAACGTTTTGACTCATTGCATTGTGTCATCCTCCGCTTCCAGCTAATTAATTACCAATAAACATTTACATGTAGAGTTATAATCCAAATACTCTAGAAGCAAGTGTAAAATATGTTTTATTATTTGAAAAGTATATTAACTTTCTGGCAATATCAAAGTCTATAACAGTGATAGCTGCATGTTTTAATATTAAGAAAACTTTGTTGCATAATATATTTTAATTGTTTTTATTTTGTTTTCCTATTTGCATTTTGGTAATTTTCTTTGCTTATTCGGGTGGAGATGTCTGTGCTTTGGAATGGAAGGCATTTTCCAGTCTCGAATCTAAGAGTCAAATTACTCCATCCCTAATTTCAGACAACAATTTACCATTAGAGAGTGCTCCTAATCTAATAAGGTATCTCAAGACACTTTTCTAGAGAAACATAAAACTAAATTTGACATTGAGCCACATATGGAGGTATTAGGACAGGCAACCAAGAACTCGGGTGAATAAGTAGACCAAAAAGAACACCTTCAAAGGAGAAAGATGGAAAAGAGACGAACACTGGAGATGCACAAGAGGATGGAATTAGATGAGCACTAACATTTTGGAGGGTTGTAGGTCATTTCATTGGAGGCATTTCAGAGAAGGTTCATTAGGATGATCCTCAGTATGGAGGGATTGTGTTATGAGCAAAGACTAAACAGGTTGGAACTCTAATGAAGTTCAAAAGAATGAGCGGTAATATCATTAAAACATAGAATTCTATAAGGGGCTTGTTGGGGTAAATGTTGAGACGACCTGAGGGCATAGTCTCAGAATAAAAGGATATCAATTTAAGATGAGAAGGAATTTCTTCTCTAAGAGGGTTGTGAATCTTTGGAAGTCCTTGCCACAGAGAGCTGTGGGGGCACAGTTCTTGTGTATATTTAAGTTGAGACAGATAGAATCTTGATCAGTAGGGGATTCAAAGGTTATGGGGAAAAGGCAGGAAAGTGTACGTGATGAATGTTTGATCCTGTTGAATGGTAGAGTAAGCTTGATGGGCTGAATAGCCTACTCCTATTCTAATGTCTTATGGTGTTATGAAGGAGTTATTCCTCCTTATGTGCCTTAATACTGGAAGAGTTTGGAAGTACTATTTATGATAAGTGTGTCAGGACATTTTGGAGACCTATTTAAGTAAGTGGAAGTGCATTTTATTTCCACATGAAGTACTTCAAAATATGTGACTTTTTGCCCAAAGTGAGTATGCTTCACCCCAAATGGTAGAGAGTCAATGAGCTGAATTCCTCTTTACTGGTATCAATCGGTTCTAAATGGTTTAGAGGAAGTGTGAGGAAGTTCTTGACTTTATCTCTTTCCTCAGAGTATAGACTGTGAAATTGGTATATCAGGTATCTCAGATATGCATTTGTGTCCCACCTCTGCCCACACCCCTACCAGCACAGCAGACCACATTGTTACTTGCATGCAGTGGTGATTATAGTTAATTTGAAGCACGTTTAACACTGTAAATCTATATCCACTAAAAGCTGACTGAATCTATTCTTACACAAACAACAGAATGAGGAGGTACCAGTCCATTTCTCTCAGCAACGTCCATATTCACTCTTGAAATATTTCACCCAGATTGTAATAGAGAATGCAGGCAACAATTAACAATCCCATTCTAAACATTTAAAACAATTCCATTTCAACTGACTGCTTTTATATTTCCAGTAGAAATGGATAGGGATCTGAAGCACATTCAATTATAAAATTGTTTGCATTCTGAAATGTCGTTATTAACACAATAGTAGCTTTCACCAGTTGGTAATTATTGGCATAATTGAACACTGATTAAGAAACAAGTATTTATCATTCATTAAACTGAAATTAAAAAAAATTAATCTCTGTAGAGTGTAGATTAGCCTCTAATTGGATTGCCACCTTTTGAAATAACAGTGACATTCAGTGTGATGACAAAAATGTTATGATGTTTGACACTGTAATTTTTCAGATGGTAAGAAATTGTGTAATCGTGATTTAAGAGTCAATGAAATTTGATGGAATAAATGAAAGCACACCTCCCAGATCTATTGTCTCTCCCGAGTTTTGTCAGAAGTCTGAGTCTTCAGAGCAAACAGTCGTGAAATCATAAACTAATGATGTGCATTATATGTTATTCTACCTCGCACCTGTTGCACAATGTACATAGCGATTATAAAATGACCAATGAGCCATACGATGCATTAGTCTGAGGACATTGCCATATGAATTCAAGTCCATGCAAAAGTAGTAAGGTACGGGAATAAATGGTTGCCTATATTCAATGTACTACATCAAACAAAACATGTATTGAATGTTGGATATTAAATGGCAGTTTCTCAAGCAACAATATAAAATGTCAAGGACATAATATAACAAAAATATAATTGCAATGAGTGTAATTGTCATTAAAATAAAACTACAGCAATGAAGAAACAGCAAAAGACAAATGAAAACTCCTGGAGTTGTTGTTGCAACATGCATCCCAGTAATTTGAATACAATTAAATCTGAAACTGGTTAACCACTGGTGAGTGTGTTCAGAATCCTGCACTGTGCTAGTATTTTCAGAACTCTTAAAGACCTGCTCCAGTAAAGTCCCAGAAAACTTGAAAAAAAATTAAATGAGGTTTGCTTTTTTTAAAATTTTACACATTTACATACTTTTGCATCAGAAGTCTCATATTTGTTTTTCAAGGCCATCTTTAAAATATTTGTCAACATTTCTGTAGAGAGATTTTGTACATATTACTGTACTTAGATGACCAAATTATATCCAGTAAATACCACAATCGTTTGCTTTTTTGTGATTGACAACATTCAAAATGCGATTTGTGTTTGCTTTGTACCCACCTACGCATTATCCGAAGCTAAATTTATCATGTTATTTTTATTCAGAGATAACAATAAGAAATTGAATTTATATTGTATCTTTAACATAGTAAAACATTGCAAGGTTCTTTCACATGAGTTTTGTCAACCCTTTCTAATATCTGGGGACTAGTGACTAGGTCGATGCCATGTGGCCCATCCTACTTCATTCCTTTTCTGAGACTTTTTAGTAGTTTGATTCAAATGGCTGAGCAAGACATTGTGAGGGCACTTGAGAGTCAACCATATTGCTGTCACATAGAGTGACATGTAGATCAGACTAGGTAAGGACAGCGGTTTGTCTTCCTTCGGGGACGTTAGTGAACCAGATGGGTTTTTCTGATAGAAACATTGAAAATTGGAGCAGGAGAAGCCTGCTTCCCTATTCAATATGATCATAGCTGATTATAAACTCATTATCCTGTTCCCTCTTTCTCCCATACCCTTTGATTCCTTTAGCCTTAAGAACTATATCTAACTCCTCTTTGAAAACATGCATTGTTTTGCCCTCAAACAGATTCTGTGCAAAGGATTCCACAAACTCACCACTCTGGGGGAAGAAATTTCTCCTCACCTCTGTCCAA
The DNA here is from genome assembly GCF_021869965.1 of Rhincodon typus. NCBI lineage: Eukaryota > Metazoa > Chordata > Chondrichthyes > Orectolobiformes > Rhincodontidae > Rhincodon > Rhincodon typus. Next base: position 4,118 of record NW_025975545.1, read on the forward strand.
AATGTCCTTGGACTGTGACCCTCAGTTCTGGACTCCCCAGTCATAGGGAATATTCTTCCTGCGTTTGCCCTGTCCAGTCCTGTTAGAATTTTATAAGGTTTCTGTGAGATACCCTCCTTAGTCTTCTAAACTCTATTGAATATAGACCAAACTGATCCAGTCTGTGTTCTTACACCAGTCCTGCCATCCAAGGAATCAGTCTGGTAAAACTTTATTGTACATCCTCCTTTGTCAGAACATCCTTCCCCAGATAAGAAGACCAAAACTGTGCACAATTTTCCAGGTGTAGTCTGACAAAGCCTATACAAGTGAAACAAGAATCTCTGGTCCTGTATTCAAATCCTTGTGCTTTGAAGGCTAATTTGCCTTCTTCACAACCTGCTGCAGCTGCATGCCTACTTTCCGTGACTGGTTGTACACCTAGGACTCTTGTACCACCTCCTTTCCCAAACTACTGCCATTCAGATAATAGTCTGACTTCCTGTTTTTGCTTACAAAGTGGATAACCTCACATTTATCCATATTATACTTCATCTGCCATGAAATTGCCCATTCGCCAACTTATCCAAATTAGAGTGAAGCATCTCTGCATCCCCTTCGCAGATCACCCTTACATTCAGCTTTGTACCTTCTGCAAACAAGGAGATATTACATTTAGTTCCCCGATCTAAATCATTAATATATCTTGTGAATAGCTGAGGTTTGTGCACTAATCCCTGTTGGACTGCACTAGTCAATGCTTGCCACTTAGAAAATAATCTGTTTTTCCCTACTCTTTGTTTCATGTCTGTCAACCAGTACTCTGTCTATGCCAATACACTATTCCCAATTCGATGTGCATTAATTTTACATTAATCTCTTATATTGAAAGCCTTCTGAAAGTCCAAGTAAACCATATCCAATGGCTCCCCATTATCGACTATGCTAGTTACATCCTTAAAAAATTCCAGTAAATTTGTCCAGCATGATTCCTCGTTTGTAAATTCTTGCTGACTCTGTCCAATTCTGTCACCGATTTTTAAGTGTTCTGATAATAAATCGTATATAATGGACTCTAGCATTCTCCCTATTACTGATGTCAGACTAATCTATCTATACTTCCTGTTTTCTGTCCACCCCCTTCTTTAAATAGTGAGGTTATATTACCTACTGTCCAATGCATAGAACCTCTTACAGAATCTGTAGAATCTTTGAAGATGATCACGAATGCATCAACTATTTCTATGGCCACTTCCTTAAGTACTCTGGGATGTAGATTATCAGGCCCTGGGGAGTTATTGGCCTTTAATCCTATCAATTTCCCCAACACCATTTCCCTACTAATATTAATTTTCTCCCTCTCAATAGACCTTGTGTTCCCCAAAAATTTTAGGACATTATTTGTATCTTCCTCTTTTAAGACAGAATCAAAATATGTACTTAATTTGTTTGCCATCTCTGTTCCCCATCATAACTTCACCTGTTTCTGATCGTAAGGGGCCATCATTAGTCATCACTAACCTTTTTCTCTTCGTAAATCTATAGAAGCTTTTGCAAAATAAAAACAGAAAGAACTGTGGATGCTGTAAATCAGGAACAAAAGCAGAGGTTGCTGGAAAAGCAGGTCTGGTAGCATCTGTGAAGAAAAGTCAGAGTTAACGTTTCAGGTCCAATGACCCTTTCTCAGAAGCTTTTCCAATTGGTTTGCATGATCTTCAGAAGCTTCATCTCATGCTATATTTCCCCTCTCTTAATTGATCCCTTTGTCCTCCATTGTTGAAATCTAAACTTCTCCCAATCCTCAAGTCTGCTGTTCTTTATTTTTTTGGCCAATTTGTATGCCCCTTGCTTGTATCTAATACTATCAATTATCTGATACTATTTAATACAGTCGACGATGGTTACATAGTTATCATTAGATTTTAATTCCAGATTTAATTTAAATTTCATCATCTTCCATGGTGAGATTCAAATCCATGTCCCGAGAGCATTATTTGGGTCTTTGGATTACTTTTTCAAGATGGCCGCAACAGATGCGGCAGCATACGGGCTCCTGTGCCTGGGGCTTGTCCTCTTTGCCTGCAATTTTTTTTTTCATTTTCTTTTTCCTTCTTCCCCTTTTTTCTTAAGCTTACCCAATAAAGAGAGCACTTTGGCAGGAGGTGGCTTTGATGGGCTCCGAAGCGACAGTGGTGTCTTAAGAGGCAGCGTGGTTACAGAGCTTGTGGAGCTTGGAGCAAGACTCTCGCTTCCACAAGGAGTGGGACCCTGGCGGCGGCATGGCATGGGCCAGGAGGCCCAGAGTGGTACACTCCTGGTGCCATGGTGTGGGCTGGAAAGCCTGGAACGGGACGCTCTTGGCGGCTCGGCACTGGCTGGGAAGCCCAGAGCAGGACACGCTCTGTGACGTGGCTTGGGCTGGGAAACATGGAGCGGGACCCTCTCGGCAGCATAGTGAGACTCTAGCAGTAGCATGCTGTAGCAGTGGAGAAGGAAAAGTTGGACTGTCTTCAAGTTATTTTGTTTATTTTGTTCCAGGTTAATGTGAATGGCGACAGTACACACTTTTCACTGTATTTTAAATTGAATACACATGACAATAAAGGATATTCTATTCTATTCTATTCTAGTCCAGCAACAGTACAATTGTGCCATAGCTTCCCAATTTGAATTGAATAAATACAAGACTCCAAAGAAAGGCCAAACTCATCTGGCTCATCTGGAGCTAGTCTTGGGTACACTTCTGAAACGCAATAATTTTCTAACCGTATCTTGCATTCCAACAGCTGTCACAGACATGGTCTGAGTGGCCAATGCTACATGAATTTAGGAAAATTTATATAATGATTTGTGAATAAGTCAAAATTTGATTGATTTGCAGTTAACATTATTGACAAGGATTTAGATCTTATTTTCTGTAAATTGATCTTGTAGGAATAATAGTTTAATTCCATAAACTACAAATCAATATTGTTCCTATTTCTCTGACACTTCAAGCGAAATCTCTCCACTCTTTACAAAACATGAAAAGCTATGTGTATTTACACAGAATTGAAAACAACACAGTGAAGGTTTGTTGATGCTACACATGCTGTTAGTCTTGGTTTGTATTCAGCAACTTTGTTTTCTGTGTTTCCTCTTGGGCAAAAAAAATTACTGTATCAGTGGTTTTTGTGTCATATGAATGAATTGAATTCACCCTTTTTAGTCCAAATAGCAATAGACAAAGTGGTAACCTAGTGGAAAACAAATAGACACACCGTCCCTTTTGGGGATTTACAGCTTCTCAGAAAGATGGAGCTGATGTTGGAGAGTTGGCAGATAAAAACCATCTGAAACTAAGAAGATTTCTGTGGTCATTTATTACAATGCCACGCTCATAGTGTTTGCTGAACCAAGGTTTGGAGTAATGATTCAGACAAATGATGTTAATAATAATAGCTGCCCCTTTGGCAAAAGCAGGATGCCTAACAGTGTAGCACAAGATCTAATCAGATATTTCAGCACCTGGTTCAAAAGGGCAGCGTTATCTTAGTGATAATTGTTCACTTCTGCAAACTTTTATTTTAACCATCACAAACTGTTTAGAAACCTTTTTACAACATTGCTCTTTAGTATCACAGTACCTTAAAATAAAGTTAAAACTACAGTGGTTGTTTTAAAAAGAAGTCTTGTCTAATCAAATAACTAGTTACTAGAAGTTCTCAAACCAAAACGTCTGGCCTGAAGAGAGATAACCAGGTGTGGAGCTGGATGAACACAGTAGGCCAAGCAGCATCAGAG
>NW_025975546.1:0-7879 GCF_021869965.1 Rhincodon typus
GCTTGGTCTGCTGTGTTCATCCAGCTCTACGCCTTGTTATCTTTTGAGGTGGTTTGGTCTGGTTCATAACAAATTTGGAGCTCTTGATGGGCATCCAAATCTCTAATTCCAGGTTGGGTTTAGAATTACTGGACTCAAAGGCAGTGAGTGGTGGGTGTTGGTGTTTTTTTATTTCAGGTGCTCCATTCGGGCAATGTAAATAGGGCGTGCCTTGTGTACGTCACTAAGAATTTCCTGGGGGTGGAAGAGGTCACTTTGGGAGTTTTACGGAAAGTGAGCAAAGTAAAGCTTTTGGAATTAGCAGACAAGCTGGAGTTGGGGTTGCCTCTATTCGGGCAAAAAGTGGGGGGTGGGGGGGTCGTTGCAGCAATAGCTCTCCATTTACTAGTGCCAGAAATGCCATTGGAATCTTTGGAAATGGCTAAAATTGAATCGCAAATGATGCAGCTTGGACGTGAAAAGGAAATGAAACAGTTTGATTTACAATTGAAAGCAAAGGAAAAGCAGAAAGAGAGAATAGCTCTAGCAGAGGAATTAAAAGGAAAGAATAGCCCTTGTAGAACAAAAAGAAAAGGAAAGGAAGACCCTAAGAGGAGAAAGGGAAAAAGAGAGAGTTTTTGAAGTTTGGACGTTGGAACTGAAAATTTTAAGCCAATGTAAAATGGCGGAGGTAGAGGTGGAAGGTAGGAGTAGTGATGAGGACAGTGATATGGAAGTGCAAAGAGTTAAGATTACAAGCTTAGCATTGGAAATGGCAGATGATTCTGAGTTGGTTCATAAATCAAAGTGTGGCTTCCGACATCAATTTCAATCTGTGAGGGACAGAAATTGAGGGAAAAATAGAAAAGCATCAGGTAGTAAGGGAAAAGAAGGTCTCATTGGAGATAGTAAAAATAGCTTACTGCAGAGTAAAAAGGAAACCCAAGAGGGGGAAAGAGAAGTAAAAAATTACACATGTTTTGTCTGTAATTAGGTAGGTCACATGACGCTGCAGTGTTGGTGGTTCAGAAAAAGCACTGGGAAGACGTATATGTGGGCAAACACGATAAGCCAATGAGTTTTGTTGAAATGGTAAAGGAAAGCACAGTGAAAGATAAAAAGCTGCAAAAGAATATACAATCTGATCAGGAGTTGATTGAGAAGAAAGTACCAGATCTCTTTAGAGAATTTACTTGCATGGATAAGGTTTACTCATGTATATCAGGAGGAGTAGGTAAAGAAATTTAAGATGTTAAAAGATACAGGAGCAAGTCAATCTTTGACAGTGAGAGATGAGATATATTGTCAGAAAGAATATTGTCAAAAAAGATGGTAATATATGGTTCTATTATATAAAGTGAGGTTGGAGAGTTTGGTGAAAAGTGGTGAAGTGGTGGCAGGAGTAATAGAGAAATTCTCAGTTCCAGAAATACAGTTTATGTTTGGTAATGGTATAACTGGATCACAGGTGGGAGTGTTGCGGACTGTGCTTGAAAAGCCAGTGGAAAATCGGGAAACTGAGGTGTTGCAGGAAATATATCCTGGGATTTCTCCTGACTGTGAGTACAAGGTCACAAAGCCACAGGTGCAAACAGAAGGAGTTAGTTTAAAACTACGTGGCATAGATTTAAGGTGAGAGGGGAGAGATAGAGGGGCAACTTTTTCACACAGAGTATGGTGAGTGTCTGGATCAGGCTATCAGAGGTAGCAATGGAGGCGAGTACAATTTTGTCATTTAAGAAACATTTGGACATGGTACATGGATGCGATAGGTATGGAGGGATATGGACTAAATGCTAGCAAATGGGACTAGATTAATTGTGAAAACTGGCATGGACAGATTGGTCTGAAGGGCCTGTTTCTATGCTGTACATCTCCATGACTCTATGGCTCTAAGTCAAGGAATGACGATTAGGAAATTGAAGTTAAACACTGGACTCGAAACGTTAACTCTGATTTTTATTTCACAGATGCTGCCAGACTAGCTGAACTTTTCCAGCAACTTCTGTTTTTGTATCAGAAACTATGTTTAATCAAATACTTGAGAAAAAAAAAGTCCAGGTGGAGGACAAAGTGAATATTTTTAGTTCAGAGAAATTAGCTGAATTACAACAGAAAGAGAGAAAACTAAAGCAGTTGTATCAAAAAGCATACACAGAAAGGAAGAATCTGAGTGTATCCCAGAATGTTACTATCTTAAAAATGGAATATTGATGAGGAAATAGAGACCATTCAGGCAGATGAGAAATGGGCAGAAGTTCATCAAGTTTTATTACCAGTAGGTTACAGGAAGGAGGTGTTAGGGGTAGCGCATGAATTACCAGTAGGAGATAATTTGGGAGTAAGGAAAACTCAAGCCAAAATACAAAAACATTTTTACTGGCCTGGACTGTATAAGGATGTTGTTGAATTTTGCTGGAGATGTCATATAATACTCATTGCTGCATTTGAGGAATCCTTTACAAGAGTCATAATTGATTGCATAGGACCCCAACCTAAAACAAAAAGCGGACCATAATGGATGTGTCTACTAGATTTTCTGATGCCATTCCATTAAGCAGTATCAAAAATAAAGTTGCTGGAAAAGGTCAGCAGGTCTGGCAGCATCTGTGAAGGAAAAAACAGAATTAATGTCTTAGGTCCAGTGACCCTTCCTCAGAACTCCAGTACAAGGATTTTTTTTACAAAGACAAGGTTTAGTGGACCTTATCAAATCAAAAGGAAATTGAGTGAGGTGATAAGAACACCAGATGGAAAAAAAAAACTGAGTGTGTCATGTGAATATGCTGATAAGGTATTTAGATGGAGAAGGAAAGCAAAAGGACAAAGCATTACTGGTTACAGTATAAGGTGAAGAACCAAGTTCAGATATTTTTGAATTGGACATTTCTCAAATTAGATTGGACAAATAGGAAGTTCTCAAAAATCGGGATAAATTGTCAAGCTCCCTTCCAGAGGAAAAGTGAAATGACCTCAAAGTGTTATTGCAATCACATTGGGACATATGTGGGAATGACCTGGCAAGTATTAATCTGATTATGCATGATGTAGACATAGGAAAAGCTGTTCCAATTAAGCAATATCCTTATTGACCTAGCCCTCTAAAGTTGGCACAGGTTCAAAAGAGATTGTCTTTGAGCATGCGTACAATATAATCAACGAGTTGCAGCGAATGGATCTCACCCATAGTAATAGTGCCAAAACCAGAAGGTACCCAACGATTATGTGTGGGCAAAGTCAATGATTCATATCCTACCCCACATTTGAAAGACTATGTTGAGAAGGTTGCCCAAACCACTTATATTTCTAAGTTGGATTTACCCAGAGGATACTGGCAGGTAACTTTAGTCAAAAGACTGAAGGAAATTTCAGCTTTCATGACTCCAAATAGACTGTACCAGTTTAAAGTCATGTCATTTGTTATGAAAAATGCACCAGCCACATTTCAAAGACTAACCAATAAAGTTGTTTCACGATTACCCAACTGTGTGGTATGCATCCACGATCTGGTGATTTTTAGTCACACGTGGCAGGAGCATTTGCAGCATCAATCAGAATTATTTGATCAACTTTGGGAGGTGGGCTTGGTGGTAAACCTGGCTAAGAGTGAGTTTACAAAAGCCCAAGTCACGAACCTGGGCCATGTCATTGAACACAGACAAATGGCCCTAATGGGATGTGAAAACAAATGTTACTGGGGAGTTTCCCATACAATCAGTGAAGAGAAAAGTACTATGATTCCTGGGACTGAGTGTTTTTCATTGGAAGTTTGTACCAAATTTTAGCAGGGTGGTTGCTCACTGACTGATTTGTTGAAGAAGTGCTAAAAGTTTCAGTGGATAGAGGACTATCAGAAGGCATTTGACAGCCTGAAAGCTGTGCTAACCATTGTCCCAGTGTTAGCCACACTTAATTATGCAAAACCATTCGAAACGGCCATCAATGAGAGTGATGTGGGCGTTGGTGCTGTACTCTTGCAAGAAGGCAACATGAAGATAGAAAGACTTATTGGGTATTTTTCCCGAGATATTCCACAATTGAGAAGGAGACCTTGACTTTGGTGATAGTAGGAACTCCAGATGTTGGAGAATCTGAGATAACAAGGTGTAGAGCTGGATGAACACAGCAGGCCTAGCAGCATCAGAGGAGCAGGAAGGCTGACGTTTTGGGCCTAGACCCTACTTCAGAAATGGCAAAAGGTCTAGGCCCGAACCGTCAGCCTTCCTGCTCCTCTGTTGCTGCTTGGCCTGCTGTGTTCATCCAGCTCTACACCTTGTTATCTCTTGACTTTGGTGTTGGCTTTGCAACATTTATATTGCCAGTAAAGTATCTGAGACAATTGTATATACTGATCATAACCTTGTAAAGCTTTTGGGAAAATTTAAGGATAAAAATACCAGACTGTTTAGAAACAGCTTATTATTACAGCCATTCAATTTGAAAATTATCCACATGGCAGGATAAGAGAACATAATTCCGATGCATTGTTGTAACTTTGATGAAGGAAGATGGAGGCTTTCAGTGGCAGGAAGAAACAGACTGAAACAGACAATGGCAGTGAATGTTTGTATCAATGTAATGCACATATATTGTAGTGCACTAATAGCACAAGGCTAAAGGTTTTTAAAAATGAAGCCATCCTTGTATATGATGGTTCATTTTTTCCTGGGGCAAGGTGTGATGATACTCGGCTTTAAGAGGTGTATTTTGGCTGGGGTCAAACTCCCACAGAACCAGGATATTCATCTTAGCTTTCTGTAGTTGCTGGATGTGGAAGCTCTTATTCCTCTCTCTGTTAACAGCTAAAAGTTGGGATTCTCTTCCTGCTGCTAGAATTGCAGGTGAGACAATCTATTTTACTGAATTTGCCTTCACCAACGGTGTATTTATATAGGATGTTACTATATTGGAACAATTAATTAGTAGTAGTTTATATATATATATGTATATATATATTATTTTTAAGCATTTTGATAGTTACAGTTAAGCCAATTCTTTTCTTTTGTTTTTAGTTTGTCTGCATTTTAACTGTAGTGTAAAAATAAAGTGTGTTTTGCTTAATGTTGAGCAGTTTGACTAATCAAATTGCATCTGGCTGCAATGCCTTATACTTATCTTTATAATAAGAAAACGAAAATGTTCTTAATATATTTTGAGGGGGTTTCGTCTGGTTCATAACAATATGGAACACAAAAAAAAACAGTGCTAAGATAGACATTATTTAAGGAAGTAGCTCAAGAAATACTGGATGCATTGGTTGTCATCTTCCAGGATTCTATAGACTCTGGAACAGTCCCTGCAGATTGGAGGGTAGCTAATGTCACACCAATATTCCAAAAGGGAGGTAGAGAGAAAACAGAAAATCATAGACCGATGAGCCAAACATTGGTAGTGGGGAAAATTCTTGAATCTATTATCAAGGACTTTATAGTGGAGCATTTAGAAAACAATGGCAGGATCATACAGAGTCAGCATGGATTTATGAAGGAGAAATCATGCTTAATAAATCTGTTGGAATTCTATGAAGATGTAATTAGTAGAGTTGACAAGGGAAAGCCAGTCGATGTGGTATATTTGGACTTTCAGAAAGCATTTGACAAAGTCCCACTTACGAGATCATTGTGCAAGATTAAAGCACATGGGATTGGAGGAAGTGAACTGGGATGGATAGAAAACTGGTTGGCAGAGAGGAAACAAAGAATAGTAATTAATGGGCCCTTTTCAAATTGGCAGGCAGTAACTAGTGTGTTGCCACAAGGATCAATGCTGGGACCCCAGCTATTCACAATACATATTAATGATTTGGATGAGGGAACAAAATGTAACATCTCAAAGTTTGCAGATAATACCAAGTTGGGTGAGAGGGTGAACTGTGACAAGGATGCAGAGATCCTTCATCATGATCTGGACAGGTTGGGTGAGTGGGCAAATCAATGGCAGATGCAATGTAATTTGGATAAATGTGAGGTTATTCACTTTGGAAGCAAAAACAAGAAGGCAGATTACTACGTTAATGGCTGTAAATTGGGAGAGGGGAGTGTGCAGTGTGAGCTGAGTGTCCTTGTGCACCAGTTGCTGAAGGTAAGCATGCAGGTGCAGCAGGCGGTAAAGAAGGCAAATAGTATGTTGGCCTTCATTGCGAGAGGTTTTGAGTACAGGAGCAGGGATGTGTTGTTGCAGTTATACAGGGCCTTGGTGAGGCCACACCTAGAATATTGCGTGCAGTTTTAGTCTCATTTTTTGAGGAAGAATGCTCTTGCTCTCGAGGGAGTGCAGTGAAGGTGTACCAGGCTGATTCCGGGGTTGGCGGGTCTGACGTATGAGGAGAGATTGACTAAGTTAGAGATAGTAGGAACTGCAGATGCTGGAGAATCCGAGACAACAAGGTGCAGGGCTGGATGAACACAGCAGGCCAAGCAGCATCATAGGAGCAGAGAGGCTGATGTTTCGGGCCTACACCCTTCATCAGACTAAGTTAGGATTGTTTTTGCTGGAGTTCAAATGAATGAGGGGGGTTCTCATAGAGATTTATAAAATTCTAACAGGACTGGACAGGGTAGATGCAGGGAGGATGTTCCTGATGGTGGGTGTGACTAGAACCAGGGGTCACAGACTAAGGATTCAGTGTAGATGATTTAGGATGGAAATGAGGAGACATTTCTTCACCCAAAGAGTGGTGAGCCTGTGGAATTCATTACCACAGGAAGTAGGTGATGCCAAAACATTGAATGTATTCAAGAGGCAGCTAGATAAAGCACTCAGGGCGAATAGGATCAAAGATTATGGGAGAAAGCAGGATTAGGCTGTTGAGTTGGACAATCAGCCATGATCATGAAGAATGGTGGAGCAGGCTCGAAGGGCTGAATAGCCTCTTCCTGCTCCTATCGTCTATGTTTCCATGTTTGCTATTATTACAGCTGTAATATGAATACAGGAAAATTCTTTCAAATCATTCAACTACTTTAAATTGCGTGAAGAGCTCTGAACTACTGTATAGTATAACTTTGAATGAAAAATGATAGATAGGGCCAGGTAATTGGCTGTGTATCCATAACAAAACAGTTTGAAAATTTGTCTGTTTAGTGAATGTATGGCAGGTTAGCTCCACTTGAACTAAACAACTTTGTCATTCGAAACTACTGGTAACATTCTTGTGCTGCCTGATGAAGTGAAATGGAAAGAAGAACTGATAATATCAATATAATAACATGCCTAATTAACATGCATTCAATGTGATTCAAGTGGTGTGGATTAAGTTAATACTGTACAGAATTTTAGCACATGTTTAATTAATACTGATATTTCTTTTCACGCTTGTAAGCAACATATTTGCACTCAAAGCACATAGCGATGTACTCAAACCCTGTTATTGACCTGATCTCCAATGGTGAATGGCTAACACGGTTGCATATGCCAAAGGAATATTGACAAACAACTGACAAAGAAATTTGGAAGCATATTTGGTAAACGTCCCCAGTTGGCAGCTAGACTGCAGACTTTGCATTAGGGGTTAATCAGAGTATTATCCTGAAACAAATCATAGGCAGTGTGTAACAGATGTTTTCCTGCTATGAGGAGAATCTGACGAAACTGGCTCCCTTATGTATTTTAGAAGATTTGTATTCCGTGTGCTTGCAGGCAGGGTAAACTCTGCCACAAAAGCTTGTCAGTAAAGCAGAATGCCATGTCACTTTCAGAAAGCCAATCTGTGAAGACTTGAGTTAGCTGGTTTCTTTACTTTCATTTATATTGAGCAGAAAAGGGTATTTATATTTGACACTCTTGAGGAGTGAAATTTTAAGAATTAAATGTTCGTGCAGCGCCCCCATAAGGACCAAATTGAACTGCTGTGGCTCAGGCAGCAGTTGCAGTGTTGCAATGTTATGTGTGAAATAAGACA
>NW_025975547.1:0-1491 GCF_021869965.1 Rhincodon typus
GACACACTCACTGACCCTGACACACTGACAGATCCCTGACACACTCATTGACCCTGTCACACTGACAGATCCCTGACACACTCACTGACCCTGACACATTGACAGATCCCTCACACACTGACAGATCCCTGACACACTAATAGATCCCTGACACACTCACTGACCCTGACACACTGACAGATCCCTCACACACTGACAGATCCCTGACACTTTCACTGACCCTGACGCACTGACAGATCCCTCACATACTCACTGACCCTGACACACTGAGAGATCCCTGACACACTGACAGATCCCTCACACACTCACTGACCGTGTCACACTGACTGATCCCTGACACACTGACTGACCCTGATACACTCACTGACCCTGTCACACTGACAGATCCCTCACACATGGACAGATCCCTGACACACTGACAGATCCCTCACACACTGACAGATCCCTCACACACTCACTGACCCTGTCACACTGACAGATCCCTCACACACTCACTGACCCTGATACACTCACTGACCCTGTCACACTGACTGATCCCTGACACACTGACAGATATGACACTCTCACTGACCCTGTCACACTGACAGAACCCTAACACACTCACTGACCCTGTCACACTGACTGATCCCTGACACTCTCACTGACCCTCACACACTAATAGATACCTGACACACTGACAGATCCCTGACACACTCACTGACCCTGTCACACTGACAGATCCCTCACACATGGACAGATCCCTGACACACTGACAGATCCCTGACACACTGACAGATCCCTCACACACTGATCCCTCACACACTCACTGACCCTGTCACACTCACTGATCCTGTCACACTCACTGATCCTGTCACACTCACTGACCCTGTCACACTGACAGATCCCTGACACACTGACAGGTCCCTGACACACTGACAGGTCCCTCACATACGGACACACTCACTGACCCTGACGCACTGACAGATCCCTGACACACTCACTGACCCTCACACACTGACAGATCCCTCACACACTCACTGACCCTCACACACTGACAGATCCCTCACACACTCACTGACCCTCACACACTGACAGATCCCTGACACACTGACAGATCCTTCACACACTCACTGACCGTGTCACACTGACTGATCCCTGGCACACTGACAGATCCCTGGCACACTGACAGATCCCTGGCACACTCACTGACCCTGTCACACTGACAGATCCCTGACACACTGACAGATCCCTGACACACTCACTGACCATGACACACTCACTGACCATGACACACTGACAGATCCCTCACACACTGACAGATCCCTGACACATTCACTGACCCTGGCACACTGACAGATCCCTCACACACTCACTGACCATGACACACTGACAGATCCCTATCACACTGACAGATCCCTGACACACTCACTGACCCTGACACACTGACAGATCCCTCACACACTGACAGATCCCTGACACACTCACTGACCCTGTCACACTGACAGATCCCTG
>NW_025975547.1:1591-2992 GCF_021869965.1 Rhincodon typus
GCACACTGACAGATCCCTGACACACTCACTGACCCTGTCACACTGACAGATCCCTGACACACTCACTGACCCTGACACACTGACAGATCCCTGACACACTCACTGACCCTGTCACACTGACAGGTCCCTCACACACGGACACACTCACTGATCCTGACGCACTGACAGATCCCTGACACACTCACTGAACCTCACACACTGACAGATCCCTGGCACACTCACTGACCCTGACACACTGAGAGATCCCTCACACACTGACAGATTCCTGACACACTCACTGACCCTGACACACTGACAGATCACTGACACACTCACTGACCCTGACACACTGACAGATCACTGACACACTCACTGACCCTGACACACTGACAGATCCCTAACACACTCACTGACTCTGACACACTGAGAGATCCCTTACACACTCACTGACTCTGACACACTGACAGATCCCTCACACACTGACAGATCCCTCACACAATCACTGACCCTGTCACACTGAAAGATCCCTGACACACTGAAAGATCCCTGACACACTGAAAGATCCCTCGCACACTGACAGATCCCTGACACACTCACTGACCCTGACACACTGACAGATCCCTGACACACTGACAGATCCCTGACACACTCACTGACCCTGTCACACTGACAGATCCCTGACACACTGACAGATCCCTGACACACTCACTGACCCTGTCACACTGACAGGTCCCTCACAAACGGACACACTAACTGATCCTGATGCACTGACAGATCCCTGACACACTCACTGAACCTCACACACTGACAGATCCCTGGCACACTCACTGACCCTGTCACACTGAAAGATCCCTGACACACTGAAAGATCCCTCGCACACTGACAGATCCCTGACACACTGACAGATCACTGAGACACTCACTGACCCTGACACACTGACAGATCCCTAACACACTCACTGACCTTGTCACACTGACAGGTCCCTCACACACGGACACACTCACTGACCCTGTCGCACTGACAGATCCCTCACACACTCACTGACCCTCACACACTGAGAGATCCCTGACACACTGAAAGATCCCTGACACACTGAAAGATCCCTCGCACACTCACTGACCCTGACACACTGACAGATCCCTGACACACTGACTGATCCCTGACACACTGACTGATCCCTCACACACTCACTGACCCTGTCACACTGACTGATCCCTCACACACTCACTGACCCTGTCACACTGACAGATCCCTGACACACTCACTGACCCTGACACATTGACAGATCCCTGACACACAGACAGATCCATCACACACTGACAGATCCCTCATACACTCACTGACCCTGACACACTGACAGATCCCTGACACACTGACAGATCCCTGACACACTCATTGACCCTGTCACACTGACAGATCCCT
>NW_025975547.1:3492-4006 GCF_021869965.1 Rhincodon typus
CTGACACACTGACAGATTCCCGACACACTGACAGATCCCTGACACACACACTGACCCTGTCACACTGACAGATCCCTGTCACACTGACTGATCCCTGTCACACTCACTGACCCTGTCACACTGACAGATCCCTGACACACTGACTGACCCTGTCACACTGACAGATCCCTGACACACTGACAGATCCTTGACACACTGACAGATCCCTGACACACTGACAGATCCCTGACACACTGACTGATCCCTGACACACTCACTGATCCCTGACACACTGACAGATCCCTGAAACACTGACAGATCCCTGACACACTGACAGATCCCTGACACACTCACTGACCCTGTCACACTGACTGATCCATCACACACTCACTGACCCTGTCACACTGACAGATCCCTGACACTCTCACTGACCCTGACACACTGACAGATCCCTGTCACACTGACAGATTCCTGACACACTGGCAGCACCCTGACACACTCACCGACCCTGTCACACTGACAGATCCCTGACACA
>NW_025975547.1:4506-5054 GCF_021869965.1 Rhincodon typus
GTGTGTCAGGGATCTGTCAGTGTGTCGGGAATCTGTCAGTGTGTCAGGGTCAGTGAGTGTGTCAGGAATCTGTCAGTGTGTGAGGGATCTGTCAGTGTGTCAGGGTCAGTGAGTGTGTGACGGATCTGTCAGTGTGTCAGGGTCCGTGAGTGTGTCAGGGATCTGTTAGTCTGTGAGGGATCTATTAGTGTGTCAGGGATCTGTCAATGTGACAGTGTCAGTGAGTGTGTGACGGATCTGTCAGTGTGTGACGGATCTGTCAGTGTGTCAGGGATCAGTCAGTGTGTCAGGGATCAGTCAGTGTGTCAGGGATCAGTCAGTGTGACAGGGTCAGTGAGTGTATCAGGGTCAGTGAGTGTGTGAGGGATCTGTCAGTGTGACAGGGTCAGTGAATGTGTCAGGGATCTGTCAGTGTGTCAGGGATCTATTAGTGTGTCAGGGTCAGTGAGTGTGTCAGGGTGCTGTCAGTGTGACAGGGATCTGTCAGTGTGACAGGGATCTGTCAGTGTGTCAGGGTCAGTGAGTGTGTCAGAGTCAGTGAGTGTGTC
>NW_025975547.1:5154-5599 GCF_021869965.1 Rhincodon typus
GTGTCAGGGATCTGTCAGTGTGTGAGGGATCTGTCAGTGTGTCAGGGGCAGTGAGTGTGTCAGGGATCTGTCAGTGTGTCAGGGATCTGTCAGTGTGTCAGGGTCAGTGAGTTTGTCAGGGATCTGTCAGTGTGACAGGGTCAGTGTGTGTGCGAGGGATCTGTCAGTGTGCGAGGGATCTGTCAGTGTGACAGGGTCAGTGATTGTGTGAGGGATCTGTCAGTGTGCCAGGGATCTGTCAGTGTGTCAGGGATCTGTCAGTGTGTCAGGGTCAGTGAGTGTGTAAGGGATCTGTCAGTGTGTGAGGGTCAGTGAGTGTGTCAGGGATCTGTCAGTGCGTCAGGGTCAGTGAGTGTGTCCGTGTGTAAGGGACCTGTCAGTGTGACAAGGTCACTGACTGTGTTAGGGATCTGTCAGTTTGTCAGGGTCAGTGAGTGTGTCAGGG
>NW_025975547.1:6099-6858 GCF_021869965.1 Rhincodon typus
GTGTCAGGGATCTGTCAGTGTGACAGGGTCAGTGAGTGTGTGAGGGAACTGTCAGTGTGTCAGGGATCTATTGGTGTGTCAGGGTCAGTGAGTGTGTCAGGGATCAGTCAGTGTGACAGGGTCAGTGAGTGTATCAGGATCAGTGAGTGTGTGAGGGATCTGTCACTGTGACAGGGTCAGTGAATGTGTCAGGGATCTGTCAGTGTGTCGGGGATCTGTCAGTGTGTCAGGGATCTGTCAGTGTGTCAGGGTCAGTGAGTGTGTAAGGGATCTGTCAGTGTGTGAGGGTCAGTGAGTGTGTCAGGGATCTGTCAGTGCATCAGGGTCAGTGAGTGTGTCCGTGTGTAAGGGACCTGTCAGTGTGACAAGGTCAGTGAGTGTGTTAGGGATCTGTCAGTTTGTCAGGGTCAGTGAGTGTGTCAGGGATTTGTGAATGTGTGAGGGATCTGTCAGTATGTGAGGGATCTGTCAGTGTGTCAGGGATCTGTCAGTGTGTGAGAGATCTGTCAATGTGTCAGGGTCAGTGAGTGTGTCAGGGATCTGTCAGTGTGACAGGGTCAGTGAGTGCGTGAGGGATCAGTCAGTGTGTCAGGGATCAGTCAGTGTGACAGGGATCTGTCAGTGTGTCAGGGATCTGTCAGTGTGTCAGGGTCAGTGAGTGTGTCAGGGATCTGTCAGTGTGTGAGGGATCTTTCAGTGTGTCAGGGATCTTTCAGTGTGTCAGGGATCAGTCAGTGTGACAGGGATCAGTCAGTGTGA
>NW_025975547.1:7358-7879 GCF_021869965.1 Rhincodon typus
CGTCAGGGTCAGTGAGTGTGTCTGTCTGTGAGGGACCTGTAAGTGTGTCAGGGATCTGTCAGTGTGTCAGGGATCTGTCAGTGTGTCAGGGATCAGTCAGTGTGTCAGGGATCTGTCAGTGTGTCAGGGATCTGTCAGTGTGACAGGGTCAGTGAGTGTGTCAGGGATCTGTCAGTGTGTGAGGGATCAGTCAGTGTGCCAGGCATCAGTCAGTGTGTCAGGGTCAGTGAGTGTGTCAGGGTCAGTGAGTGTGTCATGGATCTGTCAGTGTGCCAGGGATCTATTAGTTTGCCAGGGTCAGTGAGTGTGCGAGGGATCTGTCAGTGTGCGAGGGATCTGTCAGTGTGCCAGAGATCTGTCAGTGTGCCAGGGATCTATTAGTGTGCCAGGGTCCATGAGTGTGCCAGGGATCTGTCAGTGTGTCAGGGATCAGTCAGTGTGACAGGGTCAGTGAGTGTGTCGGGGATCTGTCAGTGTGTCAGGGATCTGTCAGTGTGTCAGGGATCTGTCAGTGTGTCAGG
>NW_025975548.1:0-7877 GCF_021869965.1 Rhincodon typus
GGGGGTGAGGTGGGGTGGGGTGGGGTGGGGTGGGGTGGGCTCTTTTTAGAGGGTCAGTGCAGACTTGATGGCCTCTACCTGCATTGTAGGGATTCTATGGTTGCATCTGCACCCAGAAGAAACAGTGATGTGTTGGTTTTTATTGTGCAAGTACTGTACAACTTGAATGTGTTGTTGGCAACACTTTCCAGGAGATCTTGAGCAGATTGGTGGGGTCATAAATGGTGGACCACATTGACAGGACCAGTCTGGATCATTGCCCACATTGTCTGATAGATGCAGCTATTGTGTTGACACCAGGATAGCTTGGCTCTGAGTGTGGCTAGTTTAGGGGTACAGATCGGGTGTTTGTAGGGCCTGTAGATTTTGCTGTATCCACTGCCTTGTACCCTTTCTTGATTACACAGGCTAAGATAGACCATTTGGAGGTGAGGATATCTGGAGCAGCGGATAAGAAGAGGCAAATCAATTTTCTCCTGGAATGGCTGTGTGCAGCTTTGAATGGGGAGAGTGGAGGGAAATTGACTGGTGTTGCATTTCCTCTGCTTGCTCCTCAGAAGTTGAAGTTTGGGTGATTACCTGAAATGTACTTGAAAATAAAACCGAGAGAAGTGGACCTGAGGAGGATTGGCACTGGTGATATTCCATATATCATAAAGAGTGGGTTAAACAGACATGTCTAGGGCTTATGCACGTTTCCACGCTATTGGGCGCTTTTTATTCATTCATGAGATGTGGACATGACTGGCTGGGCCAGCATTTGTTGTCCATCGCTAGTTGTCCTTGAGAAGATGATGGTGAGCTGCCTTCTTGCACTGCGGCAGTCCACGTGTTGTAGGTAGACCCACAATGCTATTGGGGGGAGGATGAGGGCAAGGTGGGGTTTGACAGGGGGTGTGGAGGAGTTGTTTCCATGGTTTTGACCCAGCAACACCCAGCAACAATGATCCAGACTGGTCCTGTCAATCTGGTCGACCATTTATGACCCCATCAATCTGCTCAAGATCTCCTGGAAAGTGTTGCAACACTAAGGGAATAATGACATATTTCCAAGTCAGGATGGTGAGTGGCTTGGATAGGAACTTGGAGGTGGCAGAGTTCCCATGTATCTCCTGCCTTGTCCTTCTGGATGGAAGTGGTAGTGGGTTTGGAAGGTGCTGTCTAAGCATCTCTGGTGAATCTCTGCCGTGCATCTTACAGATGGTACACACTGCCATTACTGAGCATTAGAGGGAGTGGATGTTTGTGGATGTGGTGCCAATTGTGTCAAGCTTCTGATTGTTGTTGGAGCTTCACTTATCCATCATCCTCATTTATGCGCAGTATTCCACCATGCTTCTGACTTGTGTTTTGTGGAAGTCAGGTGGTGAGTTACTTACACAAGTTTTCCTAGCTACTGACCTGCACTGGTACCCACTGTATTTATTTGCTGAGTCCTGGTCATTGGTAACCCCCAGGATGTTGATAGTTGGGATTCTTGGATGGTAACACCATTGAATATCAAGGGTTGGTAGTTAGATGGTCATTACCTGGCATTTGTGTGGCACAAATCTTATTTGCCACTTATTAACTGAAGCCTGGATATTGTCCAAATCTTGGTGTTTTTCAACATGGACTGATGCAGTATCTGAGGGGTCATGTAATTGCTGCTGAACATTTTGCAATCATCGGTGAACATTCCCACTTCTGACCTTATGATGGTGGGAAGGTCATTAATGAAGCAGCTGAAGATGTTTGGGTCTAGGATACTACTCCAATGAACGCCTGCAGGGAAAAGACTTCTGGTTTAAAGTGCATTTATTTCAACACAAGGCCTGACTGGTAAGGCAGATGATCTCAGATCATGGTTTGGCTCTGGGGACTGGGATATTATAGCCATAACAGAAGCAGGGTTGAGAGAAGGGCAGGACTGGCAGGTCCGTGTTCCTGGATACAGAAGCTACAGACATGACAGAACTACAAGTAAGTGAGGAGGGGGAGTTGCCCTTTTGACAAGGGAGGACATAACAACAGTGCTTAGATATTCTTAAGGGGTCATTAAATGAGGCCATATGGTTAGAACTTAGAAACAGGAGGGGATGGTCACTCTGCTGGGACTGTATTATAGACCCTTAAATAGCCAAACGGTACTAGAGGAGCAGATGTGTAGAGAAATTGCAGATATCTGTAGGAATAATAGAGTAGTATTGGTTGGAGAGTTTAATTTCCCCTCTAATGACTGGGCCACCCAGAGTGGAAAACGCCCCTATGGGGTGGAATTTGTCAAATGTGTCCAAGAAAGTTTCCTAAATCAATACGTAAAGGGTCCTACTGGGGAGAGTGCAACACCGGACCTTCTCTGAGGAAACTAGTTTGAGCAAGTGACTGATGTGTCAGTCAGAGAGCACTTTGGGTCCAGCGACCATAACTCTCTTAGTTTTAACATTGTTATGGAAAAAGATAGGAAAGGTCCACAGGTTAAGGTGCTAAACTGGAGCAGGGCTAATTCTGGGACCATTAGGCAGGATCTAGCACTGGTTGATTGGCCGTTTGAAGGAAAAGGAATGCCTGGCGAATGGGGGGCTTTTAAAACTGTGATATCAAGAGTCCAGGTACAGCATGTCCCTGTTAGGGTGAAGGGAAAAGCTGGCAGGTATAGGGATCTCTGGCTGACAAGGGATATTGAGGCTCTGGTCAGGAGAAAGAAGGAGGCATACATTGGGTTTGGGTTTAAGCTATCAGGCTCAAGTGAATCCCTAGATAAATATAAATATAAAAAGTGTAGGAGCACACTTAAGAGGGAAATCAGAAGAGGAAAAAGAGGGTATGAGATTGATCTGACACATAAGGTTAAAGATAATCCCAAGAGGTTCTCTAGCTATATGAAGAGTAAAAGGGTGGCTAGGGAGAGAATAGGTCCCTTTAAAGATCAGCATGGCCTTCTGTGTGTGGAGGTACAGGAGATGGGGGAGATTTTTAATGAATATTTCTCCTCAGTGTTTACTGAGGAGAGAATCATGGATGTTAGGGAAATAAGGGAAACAAATGGGGATGTTTTGGTCCACATACATATTACCAGACAGGAGGTGTTTGCAGCTTTAAAGCACAATAAGGTGGACAAATCCCCTGGGTCTGATCAAGGCCATCCTTGGACATTGTGGGAGGCTGGGGAAGAAATTGCAGAGGCTCTCTTTTCATCTTCAGCCACTGGTGAAGTTCCAGAAAACTGAAGGGTGACTAATATTGTTCTTTTGTTTAAGAAAGGTAGCAAGGACAAGCCAGGGCACTGCAGGCCAGTGAGCCTGACATCAGTCGTAGGCAAGTTATTGGAGAGGATATTGAGGGACAGGGCCAACCAACATTTGGATAGTCAAGGTCTAATTGGGATAGTCAGCATGGATTTGTGCGCAGGAAGTCATGTCTGATAAATCTTTTAGCGTTTTACAAAGAGGTAACCAAGAGGACGGATGAGGGTAGGGCAGTGGATGTTGTCTTTATGGACTTTGATAAGGCCTTTGACAAGGTCCCATACGGCAGGCTAGTCATGAAAGTTAGGTCACATGGGATCCAGGGAGAGCGAGCTAATTGGATTCAAAATTGGCTCAATGGTAGAAAGCAGAGGGTGACAGTGGAAGATTGTTTCTCGGACTGGAGGCCTGTGACTAGTCGTGTGCCACAGGGGTCGGTGCTGGGACCTTTGTTTTTTGTTATTTACATAAATGAACTGGATGTGAATGCACAAAGCATGATTAGTAAGTTTGTGGATGACACAAAATTAGGAGGTATCATTGATAACGAGGAAGGTTATCAAAAATTACAGAGGGATCTTGATCGGGTGGGGAAGTGGGCTCAAAATTGACAAATGCAATTCGATACTGATAAGTGTGAGGTGTTGCATTTTGGAAAGTCAAACCAAGGTAGGACTTATACAGTAAATACTAAGGTCCTGTGGAGTGTTGAGGAACAAAGAGATCTAGGAGTACAAGTACATAGTTCATTGAAAGCAGCGTCACAAATAGACAGGGTGGTGAACGAGGCATTTAGTGTGCTGGCCTTCATCTGTAGAGGCACTGAGTATAAGAGTCGGGACATTATGTTACAGTTGAATAAGTCATTGGTGAGGTTGCAGTTGGAGTATTGTGTACAGTTTTGGTCACCCTGTTATAGGAAAGACAATAGTTAACCTGGGAAGTGTGCAAAGAAGATTCACAAGGATGTTGCCAGGACTAGTAATCCTGAGTTGTAGAGAGAGGTTGGCCAGGATAAGACTTTATTCCTTGGAACATAGGAGAATAAGGAGTGACCTTATTAAGGTGTATAAAATCATGAGGGGCATAGATAGGAAGAATGCATATAGTCTTTTTCCCAGGGATGGGGAATTGAAAACTAGAGGGCATAGGTTTAAGGTGAGAGGGGAAAGATTTAAGAAGGACCTGAGGGGCAACTTTTTCTCGCACATAATGGTGCGTATATGGAATGGGCTGCCAGATAAGTGGTTGAGGATGGTACAATAGCAACATTTTAAAAACATTCGAATAGGTACACGGATGGGAGGGGCTGAGAGGGATACGGACCAAATGCAGGCAATTGGAACTAGCTGAGTGGGCACCATGGTCAGCATGGACCAGTTAGAACATAGAACATGGAACATAGAACATTACAGCGCAGTACAGGCCCTTCGGCCCTCGATGTTGCGCTGACCTGTGAAACCAATCTGAAGCCCATCTAACCTAAACTATTCCATTATCATCCATATGTTTATCCAATGACCATTTAAATGCCCTTAAAGTGGGCGAGTCTACCATTTTTGCAGGCAGGGCATTCCACGCCCTTACTACTCTCTGAGTAAAGAACCTACCTCTAACATCTGTCCTATATCTATCACCCCTCAACTTAAAGCTATGTCCCCTCGTGCTAGCCATCACCATCCGAGGAAAAAGGCTCCCACTGTCCACCCTATCTAATCCTCTGATGATCTTGTATGTCTCTATCAAGTCACCTCTTAACCTTCTTCTCTCTAATGAAAACAGCCTCAAAACCCTCAGCCTTTCCTCATAAGACCTTCCCTCCATACCAGGCAACATCCTGGTAAATCTCCTCTGCACCCTTTCCAATGCTTCCACATCCTTCCTATAATGCGGTGACCAGAACTGTACGCAATACTCCAAGTGCGGCCGCACCAGAGTTTTGTACAGCTGCAACATGACCTCATGGCTCCGAAACTCAATCCCTCTACCAATAAAACCTAACATACTGTACGCCTTCTTAACAACGCTATCAACCTGGGTGGAAACTTTCAGTGATCTATGCACATGGACACCGAGATCTTTCTGCTCATCCACACTACCAAGAATCTTACCATTGGCCCAGTACTCTGTATTCCTGTTACTCCTTCCAAAGTGAATCACCTCACACTTTTCCGCATTAAACTCCATTTGCCACCTCTCAGCCCAGCTCTGCAGCTTATCTATGTCCCTCTGTAACCTGCAACATCCTTCCGCACTATCCACAACTCCACCAACTTTGGTGTCATCCGCAAATTTACTAACCCATCCTTCGACGCCCTCATCCAGGTCATTTATAAAAATGACAAACAGCAGTGGCCCCAAAACAGATCCTTGAGGTACACCACTAGTAACTGAACTCCAGGATGAACATTTCCCATCAACCACCACCCTCTGTCTTCTTACAGCTAGCCAATTTCTGATCCAAACCGCTAAATCACCCTCAATCCCATGCCTCCGTATTTTCTGCAATAGCCTACCATGGGGAACCTTATCAAACGCTTTACTGAAATCCAAATACACCACATCAACCGCTTTACCCTCATCCACCTGTTTGGTCACCTTCTCGAAGAACTCAATAAGGTTTGTGAGGCACGACCTACCCTTCACAAAACCGTGTTGACTAGTTTGGGCTGAAGGGCTTGTTTCCATGCTGTATTACTGTATGACTCTATGTCCTGGAGCTGAGATGAACATTTTCAAAATCCATGAAAGCACATTGAAAAGATTCTATCTCCAAGCAGTGGGACCGGAAGGTTCAAGTCACATACACACTTCAAATAGCCATGTTTCCAATGACTGAAACTTTGCTGAACTGGTTCCCAGAAAACTGAGCCTAAAAAGCAGAATGAAGCAGATGCTCCTGCAGGGAAGCCACATGCTGGGTACACTGAAGAGGTCTGAATGCCCCATTGGCAACAGACACTGATGGAGCTGCTGAGAACATTCAGCATTTTAAACTTCAATTTCAGACCTAAATCACCTGCATTGGATAGGATTTGGTCAACTTCAGATGTAACTGAGCAGAACTGGATTTCCAGAGACTGAGAGCAAACAATTGGTCAAAATTTACTGAACTGGTCATGTCTGCATGAAACGTGGTGAGACTGATCTATCTGAGTGCATACTGAACTGGATCTGTCCAAATCCGCATTAATGCTAAAGACATTCTGGCCTTCATAGTGAAAAGATTTGAGTACAGGAGTAAGGATGTCTTGTTGCAGTTGTACAGGGCCCTGGTGAGGCCACACCTTGAGTATTGTGTGCCGTTTTGGTCTCCTCATCTGTGGAAGGACATAGCTATTGAAGGAGTCCAGTAAATGTTCACCAGACTGATTCCCAGGATGGCAGGACTGACATATGAGGAGAGACTGGATAGACTGGGCTTGTACTCATTAGAATTTAGAAGAATGAGAGGTATCTCAGAGAAACATATAAAATCCTGATGGGACTGGACAGGCTAGATGCGGGAAGAATGTTCCTGATGTTGGGGAAGTCCAGAACTAGGGGTCACAGTCTGAGAATAAGGGGTAAGCCATTCCAGACTGAGATGAGGAAGAATTTCTCCATCCAGAGAGTTGTGAATCTGTGGAATTCTCTCCCTCAGGAAGCTGTTGGGGTGAGTTCATTAGATATATTCAAGTGGGAGCTGGATGTGGTCTTTGCAGCTAAAGGGATCAAGGGGTATGGAGAGAAAGCAGGAATGGGATAGTGAGATTTCATGATCAACCATGGTCATATTGAATGGTGGGGCAGGCTCAAAGGGCCGAATGGCCTACTGCTGTACCTATTTTCTATGTTTCGATATTTCACATTGAAGTAAACCTGTCTAAATCCAACCAGCCCTCCCTCTACTGGATATAAGTGCCCTGCACTGGCCTTGGGTCTGTCTGTACTGAATATAATTATGGTGAAACATGCCTAACACTTGGAGGCGAAATAAGCCACATCGATTGTTGGAGAATCTCAGCAGGTCTGGCAGCATCTGTGCACAGAGAAACAGAGTTGACGTTTCGAGTCCTATGTGACCCTTTCTCAGAATCTCCTCAGATGCTGTCAGACCTGCCGAGTTCCCCCAACATACTAGACAACAAGGTGCAGGGCTGGATGAACACAGCAGGCCGAGCAGCATCATAGGAGCAGAGAGGCTGACGTTTCGGGCCTAGACCCTTCATCAGAAAAGGGGGAGGGGACGGGGGTTTTGAAATAAATAGGGAGAGGGTGGGAGGTGGATAGAAGAGGGATAGAGGAGAGGATAGGTGGAGGGGAAACAAACAGGTCGAAGAGGCGGGGATGGAGCCAGTAAAGGTGAGTGTAGGTAGGGAGTTAGGAAGGGGATAGGTCAGTCCAGGGAGGACGGACAGGTCAAGGGGGCGGGATGAGGTTGGTCGGTAGGAGATGGAGGTGCGGCTTGAGGTGGGAGGAGGGGATAGGTGGGAGGAAGAACAGGTTAGGGAGGCAGGGACGAGCTGGACTGGTTTTGGGATGCGGTAGGGGGAGGGGAGATTTTGAAACTTGTGAAATCCACATTGATACCATTGGGCTGCAGGGTTCCCAAGCGGAATATGAGTTGCTGTTCCTGCAACCTTCGGGTGGCATCGTTGTGGCACTGCA
>NW_025975549.1:0-7877 GCF_021869965.1 Rhincodon typus
GCATTAAACTCCATTTGCCACCTCTCAGCCCAGCTCTGCAGCTTATCTATGTCCCTCTGTAACCTGCAACATCCTTCCGCACTATCCACAACTCCACCAACTTTGGTGTCATCCGCAAATTTACTAACCCATCCTTCTACGCCCTCATCCGGGTCATTTATAAAAATGACAAACAGCAGTGGCCCCAAAACAGATCCTTGAGGTACACCATTAGTAACTGAACTCCAGGATGAACATTTCCCATCAACCACCACCCTCTGTCTTCTTACAGCTAGCCAATTTCTGATCCAAACCGCTAAATACCCTCAATCACACGCCTCCGTATTTTCTGCAATAGCCTACCATGGGGAATCTTATCAAACGCTTTACTGAAATCCATATGCACCACATCAACCGCTTTAGCCTCATCCACCTGTTTGGCCACCTTCTTGAAGAACTCAATAAGGTTTGTGAGGCACGACCTACCTTCACAAAACTGTGTTGACTATCCTTAATCAAATTATTCCTTTCTAGATGATTATAAATCCTATCTCTTATAATCCTTTCCAACACTTTACCCACAACCGAAGTAAGGCTCACTGGTCTATAATTACCAGGGTTGTCTCTACTCCCCTCCTTGAACAAGGCGACAACATTTGCTGGTCTCCAGTCTTCTGGCACTATTCCTGTAGACAATGATGACATAAAGATCAAAGCCAAAGGCTCTGCAATCTCCTCTCTAGCTTCCCAGAGAATCCTAGGATAAATCCCATCCGGCCCAGGGGACTTTCTATTTTCACACCTTCCAGAATTGCTAACACCTCCTCCTTATGAACCTCAATCCCGTCTAGTCTAATAGACTGTATCTCAGTATTCTCCTCGACAACATTGTCTTTTTCCTGTGTGAATACTGACGAAAAATATTCATTTAGCGCCTCTCCTATCTCTTCGGACTCCACGCACAACTTCCCACTACTGTCCTTGACCGGCCCCAATCTTATTCTAGTCATTCTTTTATTCCTGACATACCTATAGAAAGCTTTCGGGTTTTCCTTGATCCTACCTGCTGAAGACTTCTCATGTTCCCTCCTGGCTCTTCTTAGCTCTCTCTTTAGGTCCTTCCTGGCTAACTTGTAACTCTCAGGCGCCCTCTCACACCTCATCTCTACATAAGCCTCCTTCTTCCTCTTGACAAGAGATTCAACTTCTTTAGTAAACCACAGTTCCCTCGCTCGACCACTTCCTCCCTGCCTGACAGGTAAATACTTCTCAAGGACATGCAGTAGCTGTTCCTTGAACAAGCTCCACATTTCAATTGTGCCCAGTCCCTGCAGTTTCCTTCTCCATCCTATGCGTCCTAAATCTTGCCTCATCGCCTCATAATTGCCTTTCCCCCAGCTATAACTCTTGCCTTGCGGTATATACCTATCCCTTTCCATCGCTAAAGTAAACGTAACCGAATTGTGGTCACTATCACCAAAGTGCTCACCTACCTCCAGATGAGGGCAATTTATTCAACAGAGTATGCTTGGACTTCACCAAGACTTTTGATAAAGCCCCACAGAGGAGACTGATAGCAATTGGAAGAGTCCATAATAATCAAGGTAATTTGGCTGATTGGCTCCAGAATTGGCTGAGTGGTAAGAAGCAAACAGTGATTTGTGACTGGAAGCCTATGTCCAGTCGGGTTCCACAGGGATCAGTGTAGCGGCCCCTCCTGTTCGTGTTTATATAAGTGATTCAGAATGAATGTTGGGTATTGATCAATAAATTCTTAGGTGATATGAAAATTGGTGAGTGTAAATAGTGAGGAGGACAGCCTTCTGAAGAAAGGTTGTGCAATTTAGGCCTATACTCTTTCAAGCTGAAAAGAATGAGAGGCTGTCTAATTGACGGGCTGAAAAGCATTGAGAAAGTAGAATTAGAAAGGATATTTCCTTCTGTGGGACAGTCTGGTGTGAGACGTTATAGTTTTAGAATAAGATTTAACACAAATGAGAAATTACTTCTATTATAGAGTCTGTGGAATTAACTATCGCAAAATGAGGTGAATACTGGGACATTGAATAAATTTAAGGAGGTAATTTAATGAGTAATTAACAACGGGTTGGGGGGGTATGGGCTGCAAGCAGGAAAGTGCAGTTGGAGCGGGATGAGATCAGCCACAATTTTATTAAATGGCTGAATTGCTATTCCTGCTGCTAATTCTTTTGTTCTTAGATTATGGCAGGATATAGACGGGCTGATCAGTAGCAATTGGATTTCAATCCAGGTAAGTGTGAGGCAATGCACACAGGCAGGGCAAACGAGTGAATGGAGTACATGACGAACAATGTAGGACTGAGGATCAGAGGGACCTTGCTGTGCTTGTCCATCTGTCCCTTAAGGTAAGAGGACAGCTAGCTAAAGGGGTTAAAAACCAAATGAAACACTTGCCTTTATTAGTCGAGGCATAGAGTTTAGGAGCAAGGAGCTTATGCTGGAACTGCATATACAGTTGCTGAGGCCCCAGCTAGAGTGTTGTGTGCAGTTCTGGAATCAACAGAATAGGAGGGATGTGATTTCACTGGACACAGCACAGAGGAGATTTACCAGAATGGTGTCTGGGATGGAGAGTTTTAGTTATGAAGAAAGGTTGGATAGACTGGGTTTTGTTTTCTCTGGAGCAGAGGAGATTGAGAGGGGCAGGGTTGAGATGTATAACTTAGGACAGGCATGGTGGATTTCAAACCTGGATTCCCTGAATTTCTGAATTAATACCATTAAACCAAGGCATTCCCGAGGATTTTGACACAGCAACAATGCACGAACCGCAATATTGTTCCAAGTTTGCACTAAGGAGACATTTATAGGACAGATAAGGGGATGTGTCCTATTGCTGCATATGCTGCCTGGGTTGATGCTTGGTGCTCTGACCATTTTCATTCCCTTTTGACTTTTCTGTCGTGGTTTGATATTTAATAAAATATTTAATACAGAGCACTTGGAAAGCAATGGCTGGATTGGACAGAGACGGCATGGATTTCCAAAAGGGAAATGATGCTTAGCAAATCTCCTGGAATTCTTCAAGGAATGAAGTAGTAGAGTTGATGAGGGGCAGTCAGTGGTTGTGGTTTATTTGGACTTTGAGAAGGCTTTTGACAAATTCCAATGGAAGATATCAGTGTGTAAAACTAAAGCGCCTGGGAGTGGGATAGTGTACTGAGATGGATAGAATACTGTTTGCAGATAGAAACAAAGAGTAGGAATAAACAGGCCTTTATTTAAATGACAGGCAGTGACTAGTGGGTGTCATTCGACAATAAGATATAGGGGCAGAATTAGGTCATTTATATCATTGAGTCTGCTCCCACTATTTGATCATGCTTCTCAACCCTATTCTCCTGCCTTCTCCCCTTGACACCTCACTAATCAAGAATGTATCTATTTCTGCCTTAAATACACTCACTGACTTGGCCGCCACAACCCTCTGCAGCAATAAGTTCCACAGAGTCACCACTTTATGGCTGAAACAAATTCCTTATCTCAATTCCAAAAGGTCATCCCTTCACCCCAAGATTGTGCCCTTGGGTTTTAATCTTCTGCTTGTCTGCGTGATCCAGGCCTCTCAGTATCCCGTAAGTTTCAATCACCAATCATCCTTCTGAACTCCATCGAATACAGACCCAGAGTCCTCAACTGCTCCTCATATGACATGCCCTTCATCCTCAGGATCATTCTTGTAAACCTCCTCTGGACCCCCTCCAATGCCAGCCCATCCATCCTCCGATATGGTTCACAAAACTGCTCATGATATTCCAAAAGCAGTACATATCTGCTCTTGTATCCTAGCCCTTTTGATATGAATGCTAACATCGCATTTGCCTTCCTGACTGCCAGCTGAACCTACATGTTAACCTTAAGAGAATCCTCAACCAGGTCTCCCAAGTTACTTTGCTCTTCAGATTTCTGAAGATATTCCTCGCTTAGAAAATAGTCTATGCCTCTAATCTTCCTCCAAAATGTATAACCTCACACTTTCCCATGTTGTATCTGCCACTTCTTTGCCTACTCTCCTACCCTGTCCAAGTCCTTTTTCAGCCTCCCCGCTTCCTCAGTACTACATGTCCCTCCACCTATCTTTGTGTCATCTGCAAACTCAACACCAATGTTCTGAGTTCCTTCTTCCAGATCATTAATGTATAACCTGAATAGTTGTGGTTGCAACGCTGGCCCCTTTGGAACACCACTAGTCACCCGCTGCCATCCTGAAAAAGAACCTAGTTTCTGCCAGTCAGCCAATCCCCTATCCATGCCAGTACTTTGCCCCTGACGCCATGAGCTCTTATCTTATTTCACAGCCTCTTGTGCAGTGCCTTGTTAAAGGCTTTCTAGAAATCCAAAAGGTTCATGTCCACTGGATCTCCTTTGTCTAGCTTGGTCATTACCTCCTCAAAGAATTCTAACAGATTTGTCAGGCATGACATCTCTTTGACGCAGCTGTGCTGACTCCGCACTATTTTACCATGCACTTCCAAGTATTCTGCAATCTCATTCTTAATAATGATCTCTAAAATCTTACCAACGACCGAGGTCAGGCTCTCCCTCTCTTCTTAAACAAGGGTGTTAGATTAGCTATTTTCCAGTCCTCTGGGATCCTCCCTGACTCCAGTGATTCCTGATAGATCACCACCAATACGTCTACAATTTTCTCAGCCATCTCCTTCCGAACTCCAGGGTGTAGTCTGTCCGGTCTGGGTGATTTATCCACCTTCAGACTTTTCAACTTCGCCAGCACTTCCTCCTTGGTGATAGCCACAACCCTCACCTCTGCCCCCAACCCTCGTGAAGTTCTGGTATTGTTGCTGATGGTCTTCTACTGTGAAAACTGATGCAAAGCACCTATTCAGTTCCTCCACCATTTCTTTGTTAGTACTTCTCCAGTCTCATTTTCTACTCTTGTCTCTCTTTTACCTTTTAGGTATCTTAAAAAAAACCCTTGCAGTCTTCCTTTATATTACTAGATAGGTTGCTCTCATATTTCATCTTCTGTCCCCTTATTGTTCTTTTTGTGATCCTCTGGCTTTTAAAGGCTTCCCAATCCTCTGCTGGTGGCACAGTGACTCAGTGGTTGTCACTGCTTCTTCTCAGTGCCAGGGACCTGGGTTTGATACTACCCTCGGCCAACTGTCTATTGGAGTTTGCACATTCTCTGTTTGCATAGCTTTCCTCCCACAATCCAAAGATGTGCTGGTTAGGTGGATTGACCATGTTAAATTGCCCATCGTGTCCAGGGATGTGCAGGGTTGCTGAATTAGCCATGAGAAATTAAGGGTTACAGTGATAGGGGAGGGGTCTGGGTCTTGGTGGGATGCGCTTTGGAGGATCAGTGTGGAATCGATGGGCTGAATGACCTGTTTCCATACTGCAGGGATTCTATGATTCTGGCTTCCCACTAATCTTCACCACATTGAATGCTTTTTCTTTTGTTTTTATGCTGTCCCTGACTTCCTTTGACTGCCATGGTTGTCTCATCCTGACCTTTTTTTTTTTAAATCCTTGGATGAACATCTGCTGTGCTTCCTCAATTACCCCCAAAAACCTCTGCCATTGCTGCTTCACTGCCTTCCCTGCTATAGGTCCCTTCTAAC
Organism: Rhincodon typus; assembly: GCF_021869965.1. Lineage (NCBI taxonomy): Eukaryota > Metazoa > Chordata > Chondrichthyes > Orectolobiformes > Rhincodontidae > Rhincodon > Rhincodon typus. Next base: position 5,610 of record NW_025975549.1, read on the forward strand.
CAACTCTGGCCTGCTTCTCTGTCGTGTCTTTATAGTTAACTTTGCTCAATTATAATGGCATTACATCTGATTCAGTCTTCTCCCTTTCAAACTGTAGGGTGATTTTTTTTATCTGATTTTTACTGCCCCCTAGGCATTCCTTCACCTTCTGATCTCTAATCAAGTCTGCCTCATTACATGTCATTAAATCTGGTATTGCCTGTTCCATTGTGGGTTCTCCCATAAGGTGATCTTAAAAAAAGATCTCGTAGACATTCTGCAATTTTTTTTCTTGAGATCCTCTCCTCAAGTGATTTTCCCAGTCCACCTGCATATTGCAGTCTCCTGGTTTATTTTATTCCCTATGTCTTGATCCTGCTCAAAGGCCTATACACAGCTCCCATCATGGTCTTTTCTTCCTTTGCAGTTCTTCAACTCGATCCATGCAGATTCTACGCCTTCTGACATTATATCACTTTTTGCTCATAGTGTAATTTAATTTCTTATGGACAAGGCAACGTTACCGTCCTTGCCCATCTGCCCATCCATTTGATAGGATGGTTATTCTTGGATGCTCAGTTCCCTGCCCTGAGCCACTTGCAGCCAAAATGAGTGTTAGGACCCCAGCTATTCACCAAATATGTTAATGATTTAGATGAGGGGAACTAAATGTAATATCTCCTCATTTGCAGATGACACAAAGCTGTATGGGAGAGGGAGCTGTGAGGAGGATACAGAGTTGCTTCAGTGTGATTTGGACAAGTTGAGTGAGTGGGCAAGTGCATGGCATGTGCAGTTTCATGTCGGTAAATGTGAGTTTTAGTCTCTTTATTTGAGGAAGGAGATTCTTGCAATAGAGGGGCTGCAGTGAAGCTTTACTGGGCTGGTTCCTGGAAGGCAGAACTGATGTCTGAAAGGTAGAATTGGTGAGGGTTGTATTCACTGGAGCTCAGAAGAATGAGGGGGTATCTCACAGAAACATAAAATCCAAACAGGACTAGACAAGGTCGACACAGAAAGGTTGTTCCCAATGCCAGGGGATTCTAGAACCAGTGATCACAGATGAAGGGTATGGGCTAATCCATTTAGACCTGAGCTAAGGAGAAATTTCTTCACACTGAGAGTGGTGACCCTGTGGAATTTTCTACCACAGAAAGCCATCAAGGCTAAAACATTGTCTTATTTCAAGAAGGAGTTAGTTATAGCATTTGACTGAAGGAATCAGAGCATATGGTATGGAAGATCGAGGACATGCTATATAAGTTGGATGATCTTCCATGATTATATTGATTAGTTGTGCTGGCTCAAAGGGCTGAATGGTCCACTCCTGCTCTGATTTTCTAGATTTCTAGAGATAGGTTAGACAGGAAGAAACTTCTCCCCTTGGTGGGAGGGATCATTGACCAGGGTGCATAGATTTAAGATCAGGGGCAGGAAGTCTTAGAAGGGCTGCAGGAAAAATATTTTTCACTCAGAGGGTGATGGGAATCTGGAACTCGCTGCCTGTAAAGGTTGATGTGTCAGAAACAGTCATAATGTTGAAGAAGTATTTAGATGTGTACATGCAGTGCCAACGCATATAAAATTCTGGGCCAGTGTTGGAAAATGGGAATAGTTAGGTGGTTGTTTCTGACTGGCACAGCCTCGTTGGGCTGAAGGGCCTTTTTCTGTGCATGTAGACCTCTATGACTGTAATAACTTGTACACCTCTATCACCCCTCTATGTCCATTGTTCACCTTGGAGCAATCAATTTCTTGAATTTAACATTGCAACTAAAATCCCTGATCCTTCAAACCATTCCGATTAGGCCCGTCTCCACCCTCCCAGGGACCCTCCCATCCTTCAGAATGTGTGGGTGATCACTGGTTTGTACAGACCCAGAATGCTCTCTGTTTGTGGCTGTGATGTCATTACACACTGACAATTGCACAATGACATCACCCGCTCCCCAGGGATTTCCTCAAATGTGGGATTTTTCTGACTCCGGTGTTTCTGATATCTTTACAGGTGCCAGCTCCAGCGGGAGATTTCCAAATTGCAGACAGTGAAATTGTTGAGCGGTGAGTAGCTTTGACCATTCTTTTACAATTTTGAGGTTTTTTTGAGGTGTGTGCCAGTTATCTGTGGGAGGATCCACTTCTCTGAGGATGGTGTAACTCCTTTACTGTGGATCTGAAGCCATCCATTACTGTGTGTCGCCTCTCTCCTCCCTGATCAGCTCTGCCATTGCCTAACCTGCTCTGTTTAATGTTTGTGTTTGTTTGCTGAATCTCTGAAGTTTCTGTCAT
>NW_025975550.1:0-7877 GCF_021869965.1 Rhincodon typus
AACCAAAAAAGAATCCCCCTCGTCCTCACGTACCACCCCACCAACCTCCGGATCCAACGCATCATCCTCCGACACTTCCGCCATCTGCAATCCGACCCCACCACCAAAGACATCTTTCCCTCCCCACCTTTATCTGCTTTCCGGAGGGACAACTCTCTCCGTGACTCCCTTGTCCGCTCCACACTCCCCTCCAGCTCCACCACACCCGGCACTTTTCCCTGCAACCGCAGGAAGTGCTACACCTGCCCCCATACCTCCTCCCTCACCCCCATCCCAGGCCCCAAGAAGACTTTCCACATCAAGCAGATGTTCACCTGCACATCTGCCAATGTGGTATACTGCATCCGCTGTACCCGGTGTGGCTTCCTCTACATCGGGGAAACCAAGCGGAGACTCGGGGACCGCTTTGCAGAACACCTACGCTCGGTTCGCAACAAACAACTGCACCTCCCAGTCGCGAACCATTTCAACTCCCCCTCCCATTCCTCAGACGACATGTCCATCCTGGGCCTCCTGCAGTGCCACAACGATGCCACCCGAAGGTTGCAGGAACAGCAACTCATATTCCGCTTGGGAATCCTGCAGCCCAATGGTATCAATGTGGATTTCACAAGTTTCAAAATCTCCCCTCCCACTACCGCATCCCAAAACCAGTCCAGCTCGTCCCTGCCTCCCTAACCTGTTCTTCCTCCCACCTATCCCCTCCTCCCACCTCAAGCCGCACCTCCATCTCCTACCGACCAACCTCATCCCGCCCCCTTGACCTGTCCGTCCTCCCTAACTCCCCTTCCTAACTCCCTACCTACACTCGCCTTTACTGGCTCCATCCCCGCCTCTTCGACCTGTTTGTTTCCTCTCCACATATCCTCTCCTCTATCCCTCTTCTATCTGCCTCCCACTCTCTCCCTATTTATTTCAGAACCCCCTTCCCCTCCCCCTTTTCTGATGAAGGGTCTAGGCCCGAAACGTCAGCCTCTCTGCTCCTATGATGCTGCTTGGCCTGCAGAACTCACAACGAGATTCCTACAATCGCTAGGAATCATGGCGGCACACAAGCCCACAGCCACTTTACAACAAACACTCACAGGATTAAAGACCCCATTCCCACAACATGCAGAACTAATGTAGTTACAAAATACCATGCAACGACTGCCACAAGCATAACTTTGGACAGACAGGAAGGAAACTAGCCATCAGGATACGCGAACATCAGCTAGCAGCAAAATGACACGACAAACTTTTCTTAATATCAATACACTCGGACAATGAAGGCCATCAGTTTAATTGGGACAATGTAACCGTAGTAACCCAAGCCAAACATAGACATGCAAGGGAATTCCTAGAGGCATGGTTTTCAACCCATAATTCAATTAACAAACGTATAGAATTGGACCCCATATACAAACCCGTATGGAACGAAACTGGAAATGACACTACTCACCATAACGGACCAGACAGTATAAATTCCAAGCAGAGTAGAACAACATCACTTCATCAGAGGCCTCACTGATAATGTCACCTGGCATGGTGATGAAACATCTGAACAAAAACAAGCCAGCTCGGCAAGCAAGTCAACAACCTCACTGTATATTGTGAATTAAATAAAAAGAGACAGGAACTCCTATCTAATTTCTTAGAACATATAATCTCTACTTGATAGAGATAACAGCTCCAGGGTAGAACTGTGTTGGTTGGCATGGAGCTATCATTATACAATATTAAAATTGCTGCTTTAAATGAAATTTACCCAGCGGAGAAGAGGAATAACTAGCAGAGTTATCCACAGGCTACATATTCTTCTGTTTAGGCCAGTCAAAGAGTGAGAAAGAAAGAGTGTTGGCTTATTTATCAAGTCTGAAATTGCAAAATATTTGGATAGTCTCCCAAGAGTATAAACAATCACCTTATGACACTTCATCTATCCCTAAAAGCACAGAACATAGAACATAGAACATAGAACATTACAGTGCAGTACAGGCCCTTTGGCCCTCGATGTTGCGCCGACCTGTGAAACCAATCTGAAGCCCATCTAACCTAAACTATTCCATTATCATCCATATGTTTATCCAATGACCATTTAAATGCCCTTGAAGTGGGCGAGTCTACTATATTTGCAGGCAGGGCATTCCACACCCTTACTACTCTCTGAGTAAAGAACCTACCTCTGACATCTGTCCTATATCTATCACCCCTCAATTTAAAGCTATGTCTCCTCGTGCTAGCCATCACCATCCGAAGAAAAAGGCTCCCACTGTCCACCCTATCTAATCCTCTGATCATCTTGTATGTCTCTATCAAGTCACCTCTTAACCTTCTTCTCTCTAACGAATACAGCCTCAAGACCCTCAGCCTTTCCTCATAAGACCTTCCCTCCATACCAGGCAACATCCTGGTAAATCTCCTCTGCACCCTTTCCAATGTTTCCACATCCTTCCTATAATGCGGTGACCAGAACTGTACGCAATACTCCAAGTGCGGCCGCACCAGAGTTTTGTACAGCTGCAACATGACCTCATGGCTCCGAAACTCAATCCCTCTACCAATAAAACCTAACATACTGTACGCCTTCTTAACAACCCTATCAACCTGGGTGGCAACTTTCAGTGATCTATGCACATGGACACCGAGATCTTTCTGCTCATCCACACTACCAAGAATCTTACCATTAGCCCAGTACTCTGTATTCCTGTTATTCCTTCCAAAGTGAATCACCTCACACTTTTCCGCATTAAACTCCATTTGCCACCTCTCAGCCCAGCTCTGCAGCTTATCTATGTCCCTCTGTAACCTGCAACATCCTTCCGCACTATCCACAACTCCACCGACTTTGGTGTCATCCGCAAATTTACTAACCCATCCTTCTACGCCCTCATCCAGGTCATTTATAAAAATGACAAACAGCAGTGGCCCCAAAACAGATCCTTGAGGTACACCACTAGTAACTGAACTCCAGGATGAACATTTCCCATCAACCACCACCCTCTGTCTTCTTACAGCTAGCCAATTTCTGAACCAAACCGCTAAATCACCCTCAATTCCATGCCTCCGTATTTTCTGCAATAGCCTACCATGGGGAACCTTATCAAACGCTTTACTGAAATCCAAATACACCACAGCAACCGCTTTACCCTCATCCACCTGTTTGGTCACCTTCTCGAAGAACTCAATAAGGTTTGTGAGGCACGACCTACCCTTCACAAAACCGTGTTGACTATCCCTAATCAAATTATTCCTTTCTAGATGATTATAAATCCTATCTCTTATAATCCTTTCCAACACTTTACCCACAACCGAAGTAAGGCTCACTGGTCTATAATTACCAGGGTTGTCTCTACTCCCCTTCTTGAACAAGGGGACAACATTTTCTAGTCTCCAGTCTTCTGGCACTATTCCTGAAGACAATGACGACATAAAGATCAAAGCCAAAGGCTCTGCAATCTCCTCTCTAGCTTCCCAGAGAATCCTAGGATAAATCCCATCCGGCCCAGGGGACTTATCTATTTTCACACCTTCCAGAATTGCTAACACCTCCTCCTTATGAACTTCAATCCCGTCTAGTTTAATAGACTGTATCTCAGTATTCTCCTCGACTACATTGTCTTTTTCCTGTGTGAATACTAACGAAAAATATTCATTTAGCACCTCTCCTATCTCTTCGGACTCCACGCACAACTTCCCACTACTGTCCTTGACCGGCCCCAATCTTACTCTAGTCATTCTTTTATTCCTGACCTACCGACAGAAAGCTTTCGGGTTTTCCTTGATCCTACCTGCTAAAGACTTCTCATGTCCCCTCCTGGCTCTTCTTAGCTCTCTCTTTAGGTCCTTCCTGGCACGTATGTAACAAGCTGTGCGAACAGTCCAAGAAATTCTGTGCATAATTGATAGAGCTATTGCAAATACTCCAGAGGTGAACAGCTCCTTCTGATAGGAGATTTCATTGCAAGGATAGGGGCTGACTCTCAGGCTTGGAATGATATCATGGGAAGTCAAGGTGTGGGAGATGCTACAGCAATGTCATGCTTTTCTTTTATTCATCATGTCACAGGATGAGGGTTGGGCCAGCAATTGTTGTGATCGGATTAGGTTTAGAGTTATTTGTTAGTTTCACATTGCCGTTGAGAAGATGATGGTGAGATGCTTTCTTGAACCACTGTTATCCATGTGGTGTAAGTAGACCCACATTACCATTAGGGAGGGAATTCGAAAAGAAACATTGAAGGAATGGCAATGCATTTTGAGGTCAGGATGGTGAGTGACTTAGATTGGAACTTGCAGTTGGTGGTGTTCCAATGTATCTGTTGCCCTTGCCCTTCGAGGTAGAAGTGGTTGTGAGTTTAGAAGGTGCTATCTAAAAAGCCTTGGTGAATTTCTGCTGTGCATCTTGTAGATGATACACAATGCTGCTCCTGAGTTGCGGTGGTAGAGAGAGTGGATGGTTCTGGATGTGGTGCCAATCAAATGGGCTGCTTTGTCCTGAATGGTATCAAGCTTATAGAGTGTTGTTGAAGCAGCACTCATCCAGGCACATGGCAAGTATCCCATCACCCTCCTGACTTGTGCCTTGTAAATGTGGGACAGATTCTGGGGAGTCAGGAGGAGAGTTACCTGCTGCAGAATTCCTAGTCTCTGACCTGCACTTGTAGCCACTGTATTTATATGGCTAGTCCAATTCAGTTTCTGGTCAATGGTAAGCCCCCAGGATGTTGCTAATGGGGGATTAGTTGATAGTAATGCCATTGAATGTCAAGAGATGAAAGATTCTCTCTTTTGGAGATTGAAATTGCCTGGAATTTGTGTGGCATAAATGTTACTTGCCACTTTTCAGCTTAAGCGTGAATATTGTCTAGGTCTTGCTGCATTTGGGCATGGACTGCTTCAGTATCTGAGGTGTTGCGTATGGTGTTGAATATAGTGCAATCATCGGCAAACATTCCCACTTCTGACCTTATGATGGAAGCAAGGTCATTGATGAAGCAAATGAATCTGGTTCAGCTAAGGACACTACCCTGAGGAACTACTGCAGAAATAACCTGGAGCTGAGATGACTGACCTCCAACAACTACAATCATCTTCCTTACTGCCAGGAATGAAACCAACCAGCAAATAGTTTTTCCCCAATACCCATCGACTCCAGTTTTTCTAGGGCTCCTCGATGCCATCCTCAGTATAATGCAGTCTTGATGTCAAGGGCAATCACTCCCAGTTCACTAATATGCGCTACAATGGTATGCAGCTGTGTACACGGCCACTCCAATGTTTTGCGTATGGTGATCAACATGCCAACGCAGATCACAGCGTTGACTTCCATGGAAGTTGCTGGCATGTACAGACCTCAAAGATCCATGTAGGAGATATAAATATTAGAGGGATCATTGCATTTCACTTTTGACCAGCTCTTATGTCCATGTTTGAACCAGGATTGTAATGGGGTCAGGAGCTGGAATAACCCAAACTGGATGTCAGTGAGCAAGTTATTGCTAAGGAAGTGTTTCTTGATAGCACTGTTGATGACACCTTCCATCACTTTATTGATGATTGGGAATTGACCGATGGGATGGTAATTGACCGGTTTGGATTTGTCCTGCGTTTTGTATACGGGAGATACCTCGGCAATTTTCCACATTGTTCAATAGCTTCTACTATTGTAACTGCACAAGAGTTTGGCAATGGGTGCAGCAAGTTTTGGAACACCAAGTCTTCAGTATAAACTGCAACAGAAGCTGTGTAGGATGCAAGACACATAGTAGGCTAAGCAACCCAGAGACCTTCAGGCCTGTGATCCAGCATAACCTGAGGTATTTTTATAAAGTCCTGAAGACAGCGTGCAGTCCTCCAACAAGCTGGGCGCCCCCATGATTTTTCATTCTTTCCCTAGAATCTCACCTGAACCTGCACCTTTCCAAGAGGTTAAGAATCTAATGACTTTGTTAGCCTCCACAACAGAATATTTGCTGCTTGGGCCAGACTAGAAGTTATCTATTGCTGCCCGATTTATGATGGTGATCAGCACATGTTGAAAGCGCTCAGCACAGCTCGCTTTCCTAACTCTCCTCTCTGTTAACATTTAGAACAGGGGACACAAACAAAACCAGTAGAGGCTGAAGTTTCCCTACAATGCAAACCAGATTTTGGCATCATGACGCTGATATCGAGAGGATTTGATTAGAGGAACAAGGATGTAATCAAAGTTACACAGGGCTTTGATGAGATCACACCTGGAATATTGTGTGCAGTGTTGGCCTCCTTAGCTGAGGAAGGTTGTTCTTGCAAAGGAGGGAGTGCAGCAAATGTTTACCAGACTAATTCCTGGGATTGGCTTATAAGGTGAGGTTGAATTAGTTAAGATTATATTCACTGGAGTTCAGAAAAATGAAGGGGGATCACGTAGAAAATTATAAAATTTTAACAGGACTAAACAAGGGTGTATGCAGGAAGGATGTTCCTGATACAAGGGAGTCCAGAACCAAGGCCACAGTCTAAGGATATGGGGTAAACCATTTAGGAGTGAGGTGTGGGGCAATTTCTTCACCCAGAGAGTGGTGTACCTGTAGAATTGACCAGCACAGAAAGCAGTCAAGGCCAAAGCATTGTATGATTTCAAGAAGAAATTGGATAAAGCACTTGGGCTGAAGGGATCAAAGGATATGGGGAAGAAGCAGGAACAGGTTATTGAGCTGCATGATCAGCCATGATCATAATGAATAGTGCAGTAGGCTTGAAGAGCCAAATGGCCTACTCTTGCTTCTTTTTTCTATGTTTCTATGCCAACGAATATTTTGAAGTTCACAATTTTCTGCTGCATCCAGCTCCCTTCTATTGGAAGCAGGTGTCAATGAGATTCTGCCTGGTTTGTGGTACCTGACGCAGCTGAGCTCTGTCACAGGCAATGGCAACTTTCTCCTCACCATTGTCTTTGTCCATTCCATCCAAACACTGCTCCTGTTCTCCTAATTCCCCAGCATCCAACATATTGCCTCGTTGCCTGTTACAGTTGTGCAGAGCGCAGCATTCCAGGATGATGTGGCACATTCTGTCCATTTTAATGAAGAGCCATCAGACTAGAAACATTAACTCTGCTTTCTTCCCACAGATGCTGCTAGATTGCCGAGTTTCTCCAGCAATTTCTGTTTTTGTACACAGGACGCTCCCCAACTTGCCCCAGACCAGTCCATATGGAACTGCATTTTCAGTTGAGGCATGAGCAGCATTAAACCTGCACTCCACAAATTCCCTTACATACAAGTTCACAGCCTTGATGTTGTAGTCTTTTTGCTGGGACTGATTGCGACAGCATCAGAGACACTACTTCTTACGAAAAGGCCTTAAATTGATGATTGGGTGCCAATCTGCTTAACTGTGTGTAGCTGCATGTTCACTATAAAAATTTATAATCAGACTATAATTTGGTTTGGAAAATTAAGTTTTAAAAATTTTAAATCATTTTGATATAAGGTTCTGTATGCGACTAATGTCATAACCAAACCTAAAGAGCATCATATGTCCAGATATAAGTCATAAACAAGCAATTAAGTATTTCCTAGTCAGTTTTTTGGTGCTCAGTGAATCACTACATATCAATGGCTGCTGATAAAGTTAATTACAGTTAAGAGTTAAAGTTTGACCAAAACTGTTTGTTTCCACAGTAGAGAGATAACAAGGTGTAGAGCTGGAAGAACACAGCAGGCCAAGCAGCATCAGAGGAGCAGGAAGGCTGACGTTTCGGGCCTAGACCCTTCTTCAGAAAATCCTTCTTCATTTCTGAAGAAGGGTCGAGGCCCGAAACATTAGCCCTCCTTCTCCTCTGATGCTGCTTGGCCTGCTGTGTTCATCCAGCTCTACACCTCGTTATCTCTCTACTGTGGAAACAAACAGTT
>NW_025975551.1:0-7877 GCF_021869965.1 Rhincodon typus
CTCTTCCCCCAAACCCCCTCCTCTCTCTCCCCCCAAACGCCTCGTCTCTCTCTCTCCGCGCCCCCTCCCCCTTCACTTGTTTGCAGCTCCAACCCCCTCCCCTGTCCCCTGTCCCCTTACTTGTTCTGACTTTCTAAGGGCTTTGGAACGGTTGTATTCTCCAAATTTCACAGCTTGCTGTTTTGCACTGAACCCCCAGCGGCACCTTTTGCTGGACTATTTCCCCGAGTGAATCTCTGTGGGGACTGGGACAGTGACCGTGTCCCTGGCCCCCGGGGGGAAGTTTCAGCTGCATTTTACCCAGCAGTCTTGACCTCCTCCCCACTCTTTTATTTCATTGCCTCAACCTACTTTAATAACCTCGTTTTCTTGAAATCTGAGTTTTTAAAAAATCAATATAAATAAATTGAGTTCAGATCTTGTTATTTATTACATTTTAAAACATACTGTAAGTGTTGGACGCACATTGTAAGTTACGTTTATCAAACACAATCTCACTCAAGTTTTAAATTCAAATAGGGTTGTTTCTGTTTAGGGTTCAAAAGTAAACTCATTTACATGAAGATATATTTTAGTATAATAGAAAGATACAAGAACCACTTAGAACATTAACTCCACTTCGATGTCATTCGCTCTGACAATAAAGTTCTTTTTTTTAAGTTCAATAAATACGCTCCTGCTTGAATTGCCCAACTTTTTTGAGTTTGACTCAAATTTTTTTGTCGCTTTAGTCATTATGAGGTCCACAATGACTGAGGATTAATACATCGACGTTTAAACCTTATTTCATGCAGCTTTTCACATTTTAAAATTTCCCAACGATTGCCAGAAATTAGATATAAAGTTTAACATAACTGCAAACAACGTACTTCCAGGAATCGCTGGAGTAAAAGGAGAATTATTTCAATCTCATGAGAAATGAGGTCTGGATAAGTGCTCTTCAGACTCAGTGTATGCAGCAGCGCCGACTTGCGTATTATCGCGGGATGTCTTCAGCTCGGAATCCAATGACAATCTTTTTTAAACAAGAGTTATGTTGGTTTAATTCAAAGTCCGAATGGTTATAAAAGAGATATTTGGAATTGAAGTGTTGCACTGTACAATTCCTGGTGATATCTGATAAACCAAGCCAGATATATGGCTACAATGCATAACACTGGAAGGTTAACAGGTCCCATGCACAGAACAGACCAGTCGCTGTTATGCCAACCTTGTATCCCCTATCCTACCATGATACAACAGCACAGATTTTTCTTACCATATTCTTCTCAAAGTCTCTGTGTAAACATAACTCCATTGCTGCCTGTACTGCAGAAAAAAAAGTTTTGCTGTACCTAGGTACGTGACAATAATAAATCAAATGTTATAGCCCACAACCTGTACATGGATAGAGCAAGGAGGTGGGTCTCCAGTCTATTCAAACCAGAACAGGGATTGGTTGACAGATAAACATGAGCACACCCCTCCCCTCTCAGGGGTTCAAGTTGCTTTGACAACATACACTTTTACCCATATGGATAGTGATGGCAAAGGCTCCTATTTCTTAGCAGCTCCTGATTGGCCACATCTTCCTTTGGGCAATAAATCCTGAAAGGGGATTTGAAGTTGCTGGCTCAGAGACAGGAATGCTGTCCACTGCATCATGAAACCTCCCCTTCTAAAATAATGGGATATTAAATGCGCCTTACCTGTGAATAATAACAGAGATTGACAGGACAGAAGTTTCATCTCCTGAATGTACAGCCTACCAGAATGACAGCTGAAGAGACACCACTAGAAGGAAAATGAAGACCCAGCTGGCCTAAAAAGACCTGACAAAGCACATTTATGGAGGACCTTCAAAATCAGGACTAGTATGAGAGAGCTTGCAATGGATAAGGACTGGTGGCAGAATCTCGCTGTCACTGTCCTGCACTGGAACAAGGACTTAAATCTGTGCGTAAGTGTATGGCCAAGTGAGGTGAGAGCGATAAACTTCAACAATTGGAAATTTCCATATCAGGTGGCTGCTTTGTGTCACTCCATTAGTCTCAATTTAACAACTCACTCTGAGCTTCCCAATGAATTTCTCATAGTTGCTTTTACGTTTGAATTCTCAATTTCACTTACAGTAGATCTTTTGGGAAATTAGGACCAATGGTTAACATTGTAAGCAAATTTTTAATGGTCCATAAGGGAAGCAATCAAAAAAGTGCAAGTCATTCATGTAGGTGGTAAACTGTTGTTAGTGCTTATTTCTTACCTTAAAATGTAAGTTTTTAGCACTTTTCCTTTGTGCCTCTTTTATTTCACTTTCTTTCCCTTTCATTTCTCTTTCTGAACCTGACTGGACACAAAATCATCCTATTTCTTCCTCTATTATTTCTGTTTCTTCCTAAGTCTTATTGTTTAAAGGCAGGAAGTAGGTATTGCCCTTCACCAAGTCCTCAGATGCAGTGCTGCCTTCACCACGGCAGTAGCAGTTCACAAGTCCAACACTTTACAGCTATTACTCCCTTTTTGGGCTAAAGTGGATGGCCTCACATTTGTCTCAATTGAAATCCATTTGCCACAGTCTGGCCCAAGCAGTTAATCTATTAATATCTCTTTTATAACCATTTGGCAATGCTGAAATAGACTGGGCACATTTCAGACCCAAAAGTGACAGCCTTAGGCACATTCACAACTTATAGTGAAAAATCACATGATCAGATAGGATGCCTTCGATGCACCTTTTTTCAGGGTCCAGTTGCAAATCAGCACTGTCTTTTCATACAATATAAAAATGATATTTTCCTTTTGCATTAGCATTTCTTGCAAACTGTCCTGATGAGTGCCAGACAAGAGGCTTTCACAAAATACAACTTTTTTTCAACAATGATATCTCTCTAATTTCATGCTTCCATCTATATTGTTTATAACGTCATGTATCTATATGTCATTAGCAAGTCTGTATGTGTGGCTTTGTATCAAATTATGCAAGTCGCTAATAAATATTTGAGACTCTAACACACATCTTTATAGGACACCGCAATCCAAATAATTTAAAGATAATAAACAGGGCACAAAAAGGAATTTTAAAGAGAAAGGAAATTTGGCATTCATCCCAAAGGGGTTAGAATGTAAAGAGGATGATTTGCTTCAATTGAAGAAGGAAAAACCAGTAAAACTTGTGACTGATGCTCATTCATCTGATGCATCTTTTATACCTCAAAATAGTGCTCCAGTATGACCTGCACATCCATTTCAAAGACTTTCTTAAACTGGCCATTTCCTCTGCAGCCTTGGTTATACATAATCTGGACTACTGTGTGCAGCTCTGGGCATCATTAACTTTGGACAAGTGCAGTACAGGTGCATCAGAATGGAACCTGGCCTGTGAAAGCTCTATTCCATGAAGTATAGAAATTGACAAGTGATCCAATCAAGGTGTTTGAAATTTGACAATGGTTTGTTAGGCAACATGTGGAGGAACTGACTTCCTTGCTGAAGGAATCAAGAACTAGGAGACACGCTCTTGAGCGAAAGGTTATTTCGGATGAAAATCAGAAAGGACTTTTTCACACAAAAGTAAGTAAAAATCTAGAGCCATTGCTGTGAAGATTTGAAGGTGGGTTTTGATAGATTTAGTCTTAAAAGAGTATGGAGGGATATGGAGCAAAGGTGAGTATGTAGAGGCAAGGTCCCATTCAGTCATGATCTATCTCAATGCTGGATAGACTACTCATGTTCCTATGTTCCAATTTTACATTTTGTGTTTGGATTCTGGAAATAAACCCATCTGGAATTAAGAATCTAATGATGACCATGAAACTATTGCCGATTGTCAGAAAAACTCATCTGGCTCACTGATGTTCTTCAGGGAAGGAGCTCTGCCATCCTTACCTGGTTTGACCTACATGTGACTCCAGGCCCAGAGCAATCTGGTTGACTCTCAACAGCCCTCTGAAGTGGCCTAGTAAGCCCCTCAGCTCAAGTGCAGCTGGTGACAGGTGATAAATGCTGGCCAGCCAGCAATGCCTGCACCCCATGAGTGAACAAAACATAAAACACTCCGAAACCAACAAAAATGGTTAAAAACTCACACGTGACATTAAAATGGCAGAGTTGAGTTGTGTAAAAGTCATATCTGATGCAGTGTTCATGGTTTAATGAAAAGCTAGTGTGACGAATTAAATTCAATAAAATCTGCAGTGTTCACATTAAAATTCAAAATTACATGAGAACCAACAGAGTGATAAATGTCTTCATTTTAAGCTCTGCAGTAATGGTATGATTTGTCTCACTTGTTAATGTATTTAACAGGCCCTTTAAGGCTGCTGGACAAGTTGAGAAAGCTGTTAAAAATGGCTTTGAAACGTTTAGCTTTCGAAGCAGCAGGTTAGAGAAACAAAAGCAAAGTTATGCCAAATCTTTATAAGTCATCCTATGGCCACAGCTAGAATATTATTTTCAATTCTCGACACTACCCCATTGAGAAGATGTGATCCAGAAGTTCAGATGGGAGCAACTTCTGCTATGGCCAATCGTCAGCTATCTACTTCTTATCAGCAGCCAGAGCTGAGCGCAAGAGAATCCCCATCCTTCTTCCAATTACAGTCCTTGTGAAGCAGGTGACCGAAAGGAGAGAAATCCTTTGGATGTTCATCCTTAAAACTAGTTCCATTCCTGAAGCAAAATCCAGTGATATCCTGCTTAGTTCATATGATTTCTCAATGTACAATGGCAGGACTCAGCAAGTCCAGAGCCAGCTTCATTTCCCTATCACGGAGCTGTGCAGAGCCATTTTTATATCCTAGGTCTCAAGTCTTGGTCCCTGTACAAACTACATCGTCTGTTTAATTCCCCTAGAAAGGAGTCTTCTCAAACTAGATACTGGCAGGCAATGTAAAAGTCTCAATTATTTCAGTCACCAGTCTTTAAAAGATGTCTGCAGTATTATAGCAACCTATCTAACTAGTGCTATTAGGAACTGCAGATGCTGGAGAATCCGAGACAACAAGGTGCAGAGCTGGATGAACACAGCAGGCCAAGCAGCATCATAGGAGCAGAAAGGCTGACGTTTTGGGCCTAGACCCTTCATCAGAAAAGGGGGAGGGGAAGGGGGTTCTGAAATAAATAGGGAGAGAGGGGGAGGCGGATAGAAGATGGATAGAGGAGAGGATAGGTGGAGAGGAAACAGACAGGTCGAAGAGGCGGGGATGGAGCCAGTAAAGGTGAGAGTAGGTGGGGAGTTAGGGAGGGGATAGGTCAGTCCAGGGAGGACGGACAGGTCAAGGGGGCAGGATGAGGTTAGGGACTGGTTTTGGGATGTGGTAGGGGGAGGGGAGATTTTGAAGCTTGTGAATCCAGCTCGTCCCTGTCTCCCTAACCTGTTCTTCCTCCCACCTATCCCCTCCTCCCACCTCAAGCCACACCCCCATCTCCTACCTACCAACCTCATCCTGCCCCCTTGACCTGTCCGTCCTCCCTGGACTGACCTATCCCCTCCCTAACTCCCCACCTACACTCACCATTACTGGCTCCATCCCCGCCTCTTCGACCTGTCTGTTTCCTCTCCACCTATCCTCTCCTCTATCCATCTTCTATCCGCCTCCCCCTCTCTCCCTATTTATTTCAGAACCCCCTTCCCCTCCTCCATTTCTGATGAAGGGTCTCGGCCCAAAACATCAGCCTTTCTGCTCCTATGATGCTGCTTGGCCTGCTGTGTTCATCCAGCTCTGCACCTTGTTGTCTCTTAATAAAGACAAGGCACTAGTTAGTACCCTTGTCTTTATTAAAGTGCATTGGACTTTTATATTAGTTTGGTTCGAAGATTTGTTTTATCAAAATTAAACTTGTGCACCAATATTTGTGAAGAATTAGTGTTTTGTATGAAACAGCTTACAATGTTTTGGGAGACAACAATTATATCATTATCAGAGAGATAAGTATTGACCAATGTTACCAATATCGATTAAAAAAAGACTGGTCATTATCATGTTGCTGATTTGGGGTCAGTTAGCTGGACAGCTAGTTTGCAATACAGAGTTCATAGAATCCCTACATTGTGGGAACAGGCCATTCAGCCCAACAGGTTCACACCACCCCTCTGAAGAGCATCCCACCCAGACCCATTCCCATTCCCCTACCCCTGCATTTCCCATGTCCAACACACCTAATCTAAACATCCCTGGTAACTATGGGCAATTTAGCATGGCCAATCCACCTACCCTGCACATCTTTAGACTGTGGGAGGAAACCAGAGCAAACTCACACAGACACGGGGAGAATGTGCAAAGTCCACACAGATGGTCACCCAAGGCTGGAATTGAACCTGGGTCTCTGGCACTGTGAGGCAGCAGTGCTAGCCACTGAGCCACTGTGCCACCCCAGAGTGTGCCATTGGCTCAGGTTTGATTCCTGCAGTGGGTCAAGGCACCATGGAAGTCCCACCCTTTCAACCTTGTGTCTCACCTGAGGTGTGGTGGAAATTACCACCATTTATCTCTCTCGATGAGAAAGAAGTCTATGGTCCTCTGGTGCATTTCACAGTTTGTGAGACCTAGTTGTGTACAAATTGGCTGAATGCTGACATTTTAATAGCACCTACGCTTCGAAATGCCATTAGCTGTAAAGTGTTTTGGGAATGTCCTGGGATAGAGAAAGGTGCCTTATAAATTCCAAATCTTTCTTGGTTTATCCACAGGATAAATTGTGCTGTTACAGAAATCAGATGACAGGAAACTCCATGCAAATTATTGAGACTGTTCCACAATTTATTTGCCGAAACTGATGATTTACATCAGCATGCAAAAGAAAGTCTGTAGCAACTGATAGGCTGTTGTATTTTATTGTGAAGTCAAGCACTGAACCTTACTTTGGAGAGGGTGACTCACTAAATATTTACATTGAGGTTCGTGCCTTCACTTACTGATTGAGTCAGTTTGTTGCATTCCTGTCAAGTCTTACCTACCTTAGCATTGGCGAAAAGGCTCCCAATTAAAAGTTAGTTATTTAAAACTTCCTCCTTAGTGAAGTGCTGATAAAAGGTAATATATACAAAGAGTAACAAAAGCAAATTAAAATGCACAATATGCTGTTTCAAATGTAGTCCTAAAGGAGGCAGAAGCGATGATATTTCTTTCAACATCAATTATTTATTTCCATTGAAAAGTCCTGCAGATGTAAATATGCAATTATAAGAAGATACATATGCCTTCCCTACACAATCAGTACCAAAATAGATCAAGGTTATGAATAATTTGTGGAACTCTGACTACCTACATGGCTGTAGAAATGACCTGCACAGGAAAGCAAAAATTCAGAGTTTAACATTCAAAAGTTGGAAGAGTTCCAGAGAAGCATGGGTAGGAGAGCAAGCATTCACAAATGAACTCTGTGAAGATCCAGCTATTTCCAAGTTTAATGTATATTTTTACACTTCAGTTGTAGCGTGCATAAATTGCACTTTAAATATCATTCAATATCCTGTAAAGTGTCCTGTATAAATTCATAAGGCTGTCAGTGCAAAAGCGTAAAATGTCAGTCTAACTGCGTGTGTTTGAGTACTGCAACATCATCACAATCACATTGGACCAAAATAGTATGTGTATGGTTAAAATATAATGGGGCTGGACTTTCTGAGGATTGGCAATCACTCTCAGATTGCCAAAGCTCTCCTTTTTCACATTAAGAAAGAGCCAGCATTTTCAACAGAAGATTTTTTAATCAGGGCTTCTTCAGAAATGCAAAGCATGCTTAAATCTGACAGAGATAGTAAGAACTGCAGATGATGGAGTCAGAAATAACACAGTGTGGAGCTGGATGAACGCAGCAAGCCAGGGAGCGTCGGAGGAGCAGGAAAGTTGATGTTTTGGGTCGGGACCCTTCTTTAGAAGCATCCATCGAAGGGTCCC
>NW_025975552.1:0-7876 GCF_021869965.1 Rhincodon typus
CCTTTTCTGATGAAGGGTCTAGGCCCGAAACGTCAGCCTCTCTGCTCCTATGATGCTGCTTGGCCTGCTGTGTTCATCCAGCCCTGCACCTTGTTGTCTCTTTCCTCATGTCTGGCATGTTTACAACTGCTAAAGCAGACATGTTGAAGAAAATTATATAAAACATTTTATTGCCTCTGTGGATTATATTAACAAATTTGAAAAGTGTATCAAAAATGCAATTTCTAAATTTGCAGATGACACGAAATTTTGGGGTGAAGGGGAGGAGGGCAGCAGCAATTTAATAAACATTAATAAACTTGCAGCATGTGCAAATAATTGGCAAATGATAAATGTGAGACTGCATATTTTGGTAGGATGAATGAAGAGGTCACTTATTACTGGGAAATTGCGAATCTAGATGGGACAAAGAACAAAGGAATCTTGGAGTACAAACACATAAATCACAGTGAGTCGTGCTACTGGTTAGCAAGATCATAGCAAGAACAATTCAAGCTTTATTTCTGGAGGGATCTCAGAGGGAAAAACCCATTTGGATCAGTATGAAACCCATATTAAACCAGATCAACATTTACTGGCATAAGGTGGTTTTAAACTGATCAGATCTGATTCATACTAGATGTAAAAAGAACACTGGTAGTTCTATTGGTAAGAAATCATTGGTAATTTTCGTGACTTTTCAATACGGACTCCGATTAGACTGCAATAAATCCCATACTGTTTCTTTGCCTCATTGTGTGCGCTCTGTATAAAATCCATTGGAGTGTTCTTCTCATTGTCTTCTTTAATTTTTGAGACAGCTGTTGCCCACCCTGACTCCCACCCTCACAATTCTTGTCCACTTCCTGAATACCCACGCACACAAATCCTGCAACTGGCCCCCAACTCCCCACCACCCTCACAGGTCCTACCCCTGAACCCCCACCCTCACAGGTCCTGCCCCTGATCATCCACTCTCACAGGTCCTACCCCTAACTTCCCACCCTCACAGGTCCTACCCCTAATCCCCCACCCTCACAGGTCCTGCCCCTGACCCCCCACTCTCACAGGTCCTGCCCCTGACAGAGGAAGTGTCACCAGACCCAAAATGTTAACTTTGATATTTTCTTCACAGATGCTGCCAGACCTGCTGAGCTTTTCCAGCAACTTCTGTTTTTGTTCCTGTATTGAACCTTGGTTAGATCATGCTTAGAATGACATGCATTGTTGCAGGTTACCATATTGTAAAAAGGATATTGAGGCACTGGAGTGGGTACAGAGAAGGTTTGTAAGAGTAATATCAGAAATGTGTGGGTTTATAGATCAGGAAAATATTGGCGAGCTGGGTCTCCTCTCCTAAAGAAAGAAGAATGAGAGGAGACCTAATAAAGGTCTTTAAAATTATGTAAGGTTTTGAGATAGTGGATACGGAGAGAATGTCCCCACTTGTGGGGAAGAGCATGGGGATGTGGGCTCGATTCCAGCCTCGAGTGACTGTCTGTGTGGAGTTTGCACGTTCTCCCCATGTCTGTGTGGCTTTCCACTGGGTGCTCTGGTTTCCTCCCACAGTCCAGGTTAGGTAGATTGGCCATGCCACATTGCCCATCATGTTCAGGGATGTGCAGTCTAGGTGGATTAGCCATGGGAAATGTGGGGTTACGGGGACAGGGTGGGGGTTTGGTTCTAGGTAGGATAATGTTTGGAGGGTGAGTGTGGACTCTATGGGCCGAAAGGCCTGTTTCCACACTGGAGGGATTGCATGATTCTAGAAATCATTGATATGTGATAGTCACCAAGAAATCCAACAGGAAATAAAAGTGAGAACGTTAAACTAGCTGCTACACAGAGTACCTCTCTGTCTCCATCTCGGGCAACCACCTAGAAACCGATATCCATTTCAAGCCCACTGACTCCCACAGCTACCTAGAATACACCTCCTCCCACCCACCTTCCTGCAAAAATGCCATCCCCTATTCCCAATTCCTTCGCCTCCACTGCATCTGCTCCCAGGATGAGGCATTCCACTCCCGTACATCTCAGTTGTCCTCGTTTTTCAAGGACCACAACTTCCCCCCCTCAGTGGTCAAGAACGCCCTCAACCGTGTCTCCCAAATTTCCCGCAACTCATCACTCACACCCCGTCCCCGCAATAAGAACCAAAAAAGAATCCCCTCGTCCTCACGTACCACCCCACCAACCTCCGGATCCAACGCATCATCCTCTGACACTTCCGCCATCTGCAATCTGACCCCACCACCAAAGACATCTTTCCCTCCCCACCCTTATCTGTTTTCTGGAGGGACCACTCTCTCCGTGACTCCCTTCTCCGCTCCACACTCCCCTCCAGCCCCACCACACCTGGCACTTTTCCCTGCAACCGCAGGAAGTGTTACACCTGCCCCCATACCTCCTCCCTCACCCCCATCCCAGGCCCCAAGAATACTTTGCACATCAAGCAGATGTTCACCTGCACATCTGCCAATGTGGTATACTGTATCCGCTGTACCCATTGTGGCCTCCTCTACATCGGGGAAACCAAGCGGAGGCTCGGGGACCGCTTTGCAGAACACCTATGCTCGGTTCGCAATAAACAACTGCATCTCCCAGTCGCGAACCATTTCAACTCCCCCTCCCATTCCTCAGACAACATGTCCATCCTGGGCCTCCTGCAGTGCCACAATGAGGCCACCCGAAGGTTGCAGGAACAGCAACTCATATTCCGCTTGGGAACCCTGCAGCCCAATGGTATCAATGTGGATTTCACAAGCTTCAAAATCTCCCCTCCCCCTACCGCATCCCAAAACCAGTCCAGCTCGTCCCTGCCTCCCTAACCTGTTCTTCCTCCCACCTATCTCCTCCTCCCACCTCAAGCCGCACCCCCATCTCCTACCTACTAACCTCATCCCGCCCCCTTGACCTGTCCGTCCTCCCTGGACTGACCTATCCCCTCCCTAACTCCCCACCTACACTCACCTTTACTGGCTCCATCCCCGCCTCTTCGATCTGTCTGTTTTCTCTCCACCTATCCTCTCCTCTATCCATTTTCTATCCGCCTCCCCCTCTCTCCCTATTTATTTCAGAACCCCCTTCCCCTCCCCCATTTCTGATGAAGGGTCTAGGTCCGAAACGTCACCCTCTCTGCTCCTATGATGCTGCTTGGTCTGCTGTGTTCATCCAGCTCTGCACCTTGTTGTCTCGGATTCTCCAGCATCTGCAGTTCCTACTATCCCTGCTACACAGAGTAGTTGAAGTAGATGCTGTGGATGCATTTATAGAAGTGCGGAAAGATCAGACTAGGTTTAAGTGCAGCATGAATACTGGCACGGACACCCGGTTGTACCATATAGCCTGCATCTGTGCCTATATCCGATGTAATCTCTGTCCTGGGCATTGTGTCCTAGAAGTTAGTGTTTAATACCAGGAGACCCCAGGACAATCCTGGAGGTTTAGCAACCTTTACATGTTGTTGGAGGGAATATTCAGTTGCTTGAGTAGTGATCCCTATTTAACATAGTGACTCTTCACTGGAATAGCATGGCTTTATTCACCATCCACTTCCATCTTGTCTGTCCCTGCATCCTACAATTGATAGCTGGGCTTTCAGTAGCTTGCTTCCTAAGCTTTGGAATTCACCTCTTAAAGTAAATTACTCCCTCCCTTTTGACTTCTTTACAGCTAGACTCAACTAGATCATAGAATCCCTACAGTGTGGAAAAGGCCCTTCGGCCCTAAAAGTCCACACCGACCCTCAGAGCATCCCACCCAGACCCATTCCCCTATAAACCCACTTAATCTACACACCCCTGAACACTACAAGCAATTTAGCCAATCCACCTAACCTACACATCTTTGGACTGTGGGAGGAAACTGGAACACCTGGAGGAAACCCACACAGACATGGGGAGAACATGCAAACTCCACGTAGACAGTCGCCCGAGGGTGGAATTGAACCCAGATCCCTGGCGCTGAGAGGCAACAGTGCTAATCACTGAGCCACCGTGCTGTCCCTGTCCAACACACATTCTACCCTCTGCATGTGTGAAGTAATCAAAAACTCTGCTGTGTCTCCTAAATCACAGCAAATTGTGTTCCCCTACCATTCTGTTGCTAGCTGACCCATATTATCTCCCAGTCAACCTATGTCTTTATTTTATAATTGACATTCTCGTTTTCAAATCTCACCCACATTTTCTGTAATCACCTCCAACCCACATATCCATGCTGTTATTTTGACCTTTTGTAATTTGACAATTTGAATTGCTTTACCATTGGTGGGTGCACCATTAGTTCTGAGCTTTGGAAAATCCTTCTTACAACTTGAAATCTCTCCTATAATAAAAGTATAGTACTGTAGAAGCTGGGGATTTGGAATAAAAGAAACAGGAAGTGCTGGAGAAACTCAGCAGGTCTGGCTGCATCTGTGGACTGAATCTGATGTGCATTTTCATGACCCCTCTACCCCACTTTTCCCACCTCTAGGATGCTCCCTCAAAGCTACCTCTCTTACTAAGCCTTTGGCCATCTGACGCAGAACCTCCTTATGTGGCTCGGTGTCATATTTTGTTCCTATACTGCTCCTATTAAGAACGTTGAGACATTTTATTATAATAAATGTGGGATATCAGTGTAAGTCGCTCTTGTAGCAAATATTTCCCCACTATTAGTTTAGCACGCTTGCCTTCATTGCTCAAACCTTTGAGTTAATAGTAGTTTGTAAGACTGTAAGGGCATGGATAGAACGAAGAGTATGAAGCTTTTTCCCAGTATAGAGGGGTCAATTACTGGGGCACGAGGTTCAAGGTGCGAGGGGGGAGTTTAGAAGAGATGTGTGAGGCAGGTTTTTCACACAAAGGGTGGTGAGTGCCTGGAACATGTTGCCAGAGGAAGTGTTGGAAGCAGGGACAATAGCGGCATTCCAGAAGCACCTGGACAAGTACACGAATAGGAAGGGAATAGAGGGACATGGATCCTGTAAGTGAAGACAGTTTTAACGTGGAAGGACAAAATGTGGCAACGCAGGCTTGGAGGGCCAAAGGCCTGTGCTGCTTTGTTCTTTGTTCTTTAGAGGAGTTGGGATGTCATATTGAAGTTGTACAGGATGCTGGTGAGGCCTGTTTTGGAGTGTTGTGTGCTGTCACCCTGTTATAGGAAGGATATTATTAAACTGGAGATTTACCAGGATGTTGCTGGGAATGGAGGGTTTGAGTTATAAAAAAGACTGAGACTTTTTTCATTGGAGCGTAGGAGGTTGAGGGATGACCTTTTAGAAATTTATCAAACCATGAGGGACGTAGATAAGGTGAATAACATGGGCCTTTTCCCTAGGGTGGAGGAGTCCAAAACTTGGGGCCATATTTTTAAGGTGAGAGGAGAAGGATTTAGAAAGGACGTGAGGGGCAACTTTTTTATGCAGAGTGGTTCGTGTGTGGAATGAACTGCCAGAGGAGATGGTGGATACAGCTGCAGTTACAACGTTTAAAAGACGTTTGGATAAGTACATAATTGGTGTGGACTAGTTAGAGTGAAAGATCTGTTTCTGTGCTGTATGACTGTATTAAGTTTTTCCTTGAAGTTGACTCTCCTCGCCATAAGATAACAATATTTTTGAGGTTCTATTGTTTATGCCCCTTAGCCTTGGTCTTCCCTGCAAACGGAAGTAACTACTCTGTGTCTACCTTATGGAACCCCTTTATCATTTTGAAGATATCTATTGGGTCACCCCTCAGCTTACACTTTTGAACTGTCTTTGCTGACAATTATAACCCCTCAGTTCTACTATCACTCATATAAGCATTGTGCCTTTAAGAACTTCCTTTTATTGATCAGAGAATGATACAGAAAGGGGTCCATTGCCCCCATCTTTGACCCAGAAAGTCCGTGTTCAAGTCCCACCTGTCATAGAGTCATGGAGTCATAAAGTCATAGGGATTTACAGCACGGAAACAGACCCTTCGGTCCAACTTGTCCATGCCGACCCGATATCCTAAATAAATCTAGTCTCTTTTGCCAACATTTGGCCCATACCCTCTAAACATTTCCTATTCATGTACCCATTGAAGTGCCTTTTAAATGTTGTCATTGTACCAGCCTCCACCACTTCTCTTGCAGCGCATTCCATACACGCACCACCCTCTGCTTGAAAACATTGCCCCTTAGATCCCTTTTAAATATTTTCCCTCTCACCTTCAACCTACGCCCTCTAGTTTTGGACTGACCAAGACCTTGCCTATTAACCCTATCCATGCCCCTCATGATTTTATAAACCTCTATAAGGTCACCCTTCAGCCTCTGTTACTCCAGGGAAAATAGCCCCAACCTATTCAGCCTCTCCCAAGAGCTCAAACCCTCCAACCCTTGCAACATCCTTGCAAATCTTTTCTGAACCCTTTCAAGTTTCACAATATCCTTCCTATAGCAGGGAGACCAGAATTGCATTCAGTATTCCAAAAGTGGTCTAACCAATGTCCTGTACAGCTGCAACATGACCTCCCAACTCCTATACTCAATGCACTGACCAGTAAAGACAAGCGTACCAAATGCCTTCTTCACTATCCTACCTACCTGCGACTCCACTTTCAAGGAACTGTGTTTGTTTAACAACACTCCACAGGACCTTACCATTAAGTGTATAAGTCCTGCCCTGATGTGCCTTTCCAAAATGCAGCACCTCACATTTATCTAAATTAAACTCCATCTGCCACTCTTCAACTCATTGGCTTATCTGATCAAGATCCTGTTGTACTCTGAGATAACTTTCTTGGCTGTCCACTACACCTCCAATTTTAGTGTCATCTGCAAACTTACTAACCATACCTCCTGTGTTTACATCCAAATCATTTACAGAAATGACAAAAAGCAGTGGACCCAGCACTAATCCTTGTGGCACATCGCTGGTCACAAGCCTCCAGTCTGAAAAGCAACCTTCCACCATTGCCCTCTGTCTTCTACGTTTGAGCCAGTTCTGTATTCAAATGGTGAGTTCTCCCTATATTCCATGTGATCTAACCTTGCTAACCAGTCTACCATGAGGAACCTTGTCAAATGCCTTACTGAAGTCCATATAGATCACATCCACCACTCTGCCCTCATCAAACCTCTTTGTTACTTCTTCGAAAAACTCAATCAAGTTCATGAGACATGATTTCCTACACACAAAACCATGTTGACTATCCCTAATCAGTCCTTGCCTTTCCAAATACATGTAAATCCTGTTGCAGAGGTGCATCATGGTATGCCCCAACAGGTTGATTAAAAACTACTTTAGAGCAATACAGAAATAAGAACAAAACATGCTGCAGGAACTCAGCAGTTCAGTGAGAACCTGTGGCGATAATGTCGATGACCATTTGGCCTGACCCTCTGCTGGATTTTTCATGCTTCTACCCAAATAAACCATTTCTCCTCCTTGCGGTGATTGGAATGAGGTTAGTAAGGTAGACCTCATTGAATATGAGTTGCCTGATTGGGGCTGTTAACCTGGTCCAATCAAGGGGCCCTGGCTAACAGATAAAAACAGGAGGGTCAGAGGTTTGGCTCACTCTGAGAGCTGGCTCTGAGGGACCTGTATCATTGTCAAGGATTCTCCATGTATATATAAAAGTTGACTTGGTGACGGGATACCAACCTCTGTGGAGTTATTTCACTCCTCTTTCCCATAGCCCTGTAACCTTTTGTTCCTCCCTTCAAGTTTTTATTTTTTGTAAGTGGCTGCCGAACATGACTCTACTGCTTTTTTTTAAGCAGTACATTCCAGAATGTACTGGAAGAAAATTGGAAAGAAAATACTTCCTCACTGCAGAGATAGTAGGAACTGCAGATGCTGGAGAGTCTGAGATAACAAGGTGTAGAGATGGATGAACACAGCAGGCCAAGCAGCATCAGAGGAGCCGGAAAGCTG
>NW_025975553.1:0-6815 GCF_021869965.1 Rhincodon typus
CTAAAACTGCACACAATGCTCCAAATGTGGCCTGACCAGAGCCTTATAAAGCCTCAGTAATACATCCCTGCTTTTACATTCAAGTCCTCTCAAAATAAATGCCAACATTGTATTTGCCTTCCTGACTACTGAGCCAACATGCAAGTTTACCTTGAGAGAATCCTGGACTAGAACTCCCAAGTCTCTTTGCATTTCAGACTTCTGAATTTTCTCCCCATTTAGAAAATAGTCCATGCTTTTATTCTTCTTACCAAAGTGCATGACTTCACACTTTTCCATGTTGTACTCCATCTGCCACTTCTTTGTCCACTCTCCTAACCTGTCCAAATCCGTCTGCAGCTTCCCCACCTCCTCAATATTACCTGTCCCTCTACCTATCTTTGTATCATCTGCAAACTTAGCCAGAGTTACTGCCCACAGTTCCTTCATCTAGATCATTAATGTCAGAGAGTGAAAAGTTGTGGTCCTAAAACTGACCCTTGAAGAACACCACTCACTGCCTACCATCCTGAGAAAGACCCCTTTATCCCCACTCTCCGCTTTCTGCTAGACAGCTAATCGTCTATCCATGCTAGCACCTTGCCTCTAACACCATGGGCCCTTATCTTACTCAGCAGCCTCCTGTGCAGCACTTTGTCAAAGGCCTTCTTGAAATCCAGGTAGATAACATCATTGCCTCTCCTTGGCCTACCCTGCTTGTTACTTCCTCAAAGAATTCTAGCAGATTTGTCAGGCATGACCTCCCCTTGATGAAACCATGCTGACTTTGCCCTATTTTACTATACACGTCCAAATATTCAGAAATCTCATCCTTCACAATGGACTGTAAAGTCTTACCCACGACCGAGATTAGGCTAATCGGCCTGTAATTTTCCATCTTTTGCCTTACTCCCTTTTTAAACAGGGGTGTCATGTTAGCGATTTTCCAGTCCTCTGGGACCTTCCCTGACTCTAGCAATTCCTGAAAGATCACCACTAACGCTTCCACTATTTCTTCAGCTATGTCCTTTAGAACTCTGGGGTGTAGTCCATCTGGTCTAGGTGATTTATCCACCTTCAGGCCAATCAGTTTTACTAGCACCTTTTCCTTGGTGATGGCCGCCATACTCAGCTCTGTCCCCTGACTCTTTTGAATTTTTGGGAGATTACTCGTGTTTTCCACCGTGAAGACTGACGCAAAGTAATTATTCAGTTCCTCAGCCATTTCCTTGTTCCCCACTACTATCTCTCCAGTGTCATTTTCCAGTGGTCCAATGTCCACTTTTGCCTCTCTTTTGTCCTTTATATATCTAAAGAAACTCTTACCGTCTTCATTTATATTACTGGCTAGCTTACCCTCATATTTAATCTTCTCCCTCCTTATTTCTTTTTTTGTTGCCCTCTGTTGGTCTTTGTAAGCTTCCCAATCCTCTGGTTTCCCACTGCCCTTTGCCACATTCTATGCTTTCTGTTTTGGTTTTATGCTATCCCTGACTTCCTCAGTCAGCCATGGTTGCTTCATCCTCCCTGTACCACGCTTTTTTTCCTAGGGATGACCACTTTTGGAATACTGCATGCAATTCTGGTCTCCCTGCTATAGGAAAGATGTGATGAAAATTGAAAACGTTCAGAAGAGATTTACGAGGATGTTGCCAGGGTTGGAGGGTTTGCGCTATAGGGAGATGCTGAATAGGCTTTCCCTGGAGTGTCGGAGGCTGAGGGGTGACCTTATAGAGGTTTATGAAATTGTGAGGGGCATGGATAGGGTAAATAGACAAGGTCTTTTCCCCAGGTTGGGTGAGTCCAAAACTAGAGGGCATATGTTTAAGGTGAAAGGGGAAAGATTTAAAAGGGACATGAGGGGTAACTTTTTCACGCAGAGGGTGGTGCATGTATGGAATGATCTGCCAGAGGAAGTGGTGGAGGCTGGTACAGTTATAACATTTAAAAGGCATCTGGATGGGTACATGAATAGGAAGGGTTTAGAGGGATATGGGCCAAATGCTGGCAAATGGGACTAGATTAAGTTAGGATATCTGGTCAGCATGGACAAGTTGGACCGAAGGGTCTGTTTCCGTGATGTACAGGTCTATGGCTCTATGACTCTATAACTGTGTGACTGTCTGATTCTATGAATAGTTCATTGATATCTCCAGTGAGACTCTAAACAACATCACATCAGGAATTGTCCAAGTCTAAAGTAACCCAAGACAGATGGTTCTGAGGGTGTATATGGCGAGAATGGACAGCAAGAAAGCATTGTTTTAGCCGACAAAGACACAAGTAACTTAGATACAGTCTCACCGCACTGTGCTGCATTGCATAGCGCCTATGTCTAAACAACATGACTGGCTGAAATTTCCTTTAGGAACCCTGGATAAACCAAACAAAAATAGGGTCAAAGGATATGAAAGATCCAGGTACTTTCAATTGTGGAATGATAATACGTGACTGTTTTTATACAGAGTGGTTCTCTCGATGTGAAATTGCAGAGGGCTGTGTCATTTCATTGACCCATCAGAGTGAGCTCCCTTCCCCCCCATTATTTCTGAGTCACTCTTCAATGAGAAAAGTGGAAATGCATTTGGACACAAAGAAAGTATTTGCATTCGATCAAAGCAGGAAGCTTACAATTCCGGGGATATGGGTATTAATGTATCCTGTCAAGGGAACATGGGAAATCTGATTGAAATGTACAAGTGTTATTGATCTCTGCAGATCAGAGCTTGGAAGTTGAGCCGAGTGGAGCCTGACTCATCCCTCCCCACAACAATTAAAGCCTCTGTTTAAGGATGTTGGATGTTGTGGATGAGGAATACGATTACCCTGTAGAACAGAACAAATTACAACGTGATACGCTAATAAACACCACCGTGCCCATTGTATGTAATCCTTTAGCCCGGGAATTTGATAAATTGGTAAGCCTTGCGTCTGAGGATATGGGACGGAGATCAGAACTTCAATCTATTGCATTTTTGTTGATGCGGTGACCAGGTTTAGCATTTGCACAGTGTTGAAAAGTAAAGGACAAGCAGAGAAAGAAAAGCAAAATATTGCAGAAGCTCGAAATCCAAAGCAAACAGAGAAACTTACTAGGTCTGGAAGCTTCTGTGGAGGGAGAGACAGAATTTCCAGGTCATGGTTTGCTCATCAATAAAATTCTTAACAGAGATGAATTACAGAATAACAAATTTTGGGATTTTGCCCCTTGGCCTGGGAGATGAAGAAAATAAGTCGGGAATCGAAGGTTACAGGGGGAAAGGGCAGGAGGGTAGACATGAGAAATGTCAGTTTGGCCGTGGCCCTGTTGAATGGTGGAGTAGGATCGAGGCGCTGAATGGCCTACTCCTGTTTCTGTCTCCTATGGTCTTATGTGAAGATCTGAAAATGTGGACCCCATTGTCTAAGTGTTCTATGTAAAAGGGGTTTAAAGAATATTAACTGCTGCATAGATAATTGCTCTTTCTCAGATAACAAACATTCTACAAAACGTTTCAAGTGAAACAGGTTCAGGATGGATGCAACCAGCTTAAAGCAGATGCTGAAGAGGAAGTCAGTCTCCAGGTTTATGTGGGTAGATACAAGTTATTAAATTGTTTCAATAAGCCCAGAGGGAGAAACCAGTAGGACTGGACCAGTTAAAGACCAGTTAAATTGCTGTGGGAATTGGGGCCAGTAGATAATAGGAGTAAAGAGACCGGGTCCTGCCACTGTGGACCTTGTGTATATTGATTGCCAGTCTTTATATCCTTTGTTTAGCTCCCATCAACAGGTCCAATGGACGGGGTCACAATTCCCAGCTGCCCGCCGGCACCCTTGGAGAGGGGTAATGCAATGTCCAGCAGCATTCCCAGCACCTACAGGGAGAGTTGGGATTTGCAGGGGTAAGAGTACACGGTTTCCCCCCACCAACCCCTGCCATTGCTTTCTCCCCATTTTCATTAAATCTCCGTTAATGTTACCGAGTGTCGGGCATTTGGTGATTGGTACATTTGGTGGTAGGCAGCTGGAGGATAAAACATTAAGTTCTTCCCCACTGGGGCACAGACTTTTGGGAGAAGGGAAAGGTGGAAGCTGGTGTTTGTGTTAAATTATAGCTTCACAGTGCAATCTTTGTAAATCTCTGACTATTTCGCTGCTTAATTTGATTTATGGTTATGAGTGTATAAATCGTTCAATCCTCAGCCTCAGTACACCAAGGGAATCCTGCGTATCTGTGCTGGGAAAGGGGTTGGGGGCAGTGAATCTATCCCTGAGCTCACTGCACAACTACTCACTATATGATCCACACTCACTCTCACACCCACACTCACTCTCACTCTCACACTCACTCTCACTCTCACACACATTCTCATTCTCACACACTCACTCTCACTCTCACACTCACTCTCACTCTCACACTCACTCTCACTCTCACACTCACTCTCACACACACTCTCACTCTCACTCTCATGCTCTCATGTCCAAGATGGCGATGGCGAAGGGTGCTTCAGGTAGAGCTCATCTGCTCCGTCCATTCTTTCTCTTTATCTTTTTTTTTCCTCTTTTTGTTCTTTTTCTCTTCTCTTTCTTACTCCCACTTTCTCTCTCACTCATGTTTTCTCTCTCCCCTGCTCGCTGGTTCTGTCACTCACCTTCTCTCTCATTCATTTTGTCTCTCACAAGCTCCCTTGCTCTCGTTCTCTTTCACACACTCTTTCGCTTCTTCTCTCTCAAAGGCTCTCTCTCCTTCTCGCTCACACGCTCTCCTAAATTCTCTCACTCCCAGATACTACTCCTTCTGTCCCTCACTCCCTCAGTCTGTCCAGGTTGGGGATTAATCACACAGTAACAGAGCAGCTTTAACTGGTCTGGAATTGAAGGAAGAGTGAGGCCAGCCCAATAGCTTTTGTTGAGTAACAATGTGGCAGCAGCTAATGGGAACAATGATATCGGTGCTGTGCAGAGGGAGTACTGCACTGTCAGAGGGGCTGGATCTCTGATAAGACATTAAACTTGAGGCCCTGCCTGCTCTCAATCAGAAGTAAAAGATCTTGTGACACTATCTGAAGATCGGGGGGTTGGGGGACTATATATCCTGGTGTCTTGCTATCTTTGCAACCCTCAACCCGGCAAAAGACACTCAACAAAAAAAAAATTGCTGATTTTGGGAGCTTGCTGTGCAGAAATTCACAGATGCATTCCCAAATTAGGACAGCAACTACATTTTGTTTACCTTGCAACACTTTTGGGCATGCTGAGGTTGTGAATGGTGTTGGTGTACTCTCTGTGCAGTGTAACTGTATAACTCTGTTCAATTTTGTTTTCACCCTACGGTCTGTACATCCTTCATTCCCATGCTCTGCCTGTACTGCTCGTAAACAAAGGTTCTCACTCTGCTTTGGTACATGTGGCATTAAATTAAATCAAATCAATTCAAAATTATAAATGCAAGTCTTTTCACATTTGTGCCAGGAAGCCAATGATTGGCCCCCATCAAAGCATAGGTTTTGAATTTTTTTTCTCTTATTCATTTATGGGATGAAGGCATCGCTGGCCAGGCAGCATTTATTGCCCATCCCTAATTGCCCAGAGGGCAGTTCAGAGTCAACCACATTGCTGTGGATCTGGAGTCACATGTAGGCCAGACCAGGTAAGGATGGCAGTTTCCTTCCCTAAAGGACATTAGTGAACCAGGTGGGTTTTTCTAACAATTGACAATGGATTCAGGGTCATCATTAGACTCTTAATTCCAGATATTTATTGCATTCAAATTCCACATCTGCTATGGCAGGATTCGAAGCCAGGTCCCCAGAACACACCCTGGGTCTCTGGATTAACAGTCCAGCGATAATATCACTAGGCCATTGCCTCCCCATTAAATGAAACTGAATCAAATGATTTCTTGTCACTTATATTTAACAAATAAATACAGTGAAAACTGTAATATGTTGCCATGCTGCGGGCCCATTTTGACTTACAGAAGATATTAAGACATAAGACTGAAGTTTAGATATAGGACTTAAACATAATTAAAAACAGAGTCCTTCCTCCCTCCTTCTGGTCCACTCGACATGGTGGGGTGTCTCCATAGCCGGCTGTGGGCCCAAAGTAGGCCCAGGATGGCCAATTTGGGCCTAAATCCGCAACTGAAGCCCAACACCTCCATTTCCAACACCGACTGCACATTGCTGCCTTCTTCATCTATGTTGCCATGGTGACCATTCCACCACTTCCTCACCGCCACCAGCGCCAGACCCAATCAACATCCAAGTCGCCGATCATCAGACACCACCAATCTCTGTATCTCCACCAGCCCCTACACCCTCCCAATCTCTGTAGTCTCCACCAGCCCCTACTCCCTCCCAATCTCTGTATTCTCCTCCAGGCCCTAACCGCTCCCAATCTCTGTATTCTCCTCCAGCCCCTACTCCCTCCCAATCTCTGTATTCTCCTCCAGCCCCTACTCCCTCCCAATCTCTGTATTCTCCGCCAGACCCAACCCCCTCCCACTCTCCATAATATCCGTCAGCCCCAGCCACCTCCCAAACTCTGTAATCTCCATCTGCCCCTACAACCTCCCAATCTCTTAATCTCCACCGGCCCCTATTCCCTCCTAATCACTGTAATCTCCACCGGCCCCTACCCCTTCCCACTCTCCATAAACCCCATCGGCCCCTACCCCTTCCCACTCTCCATAAACTCCACCAGCCCCTACCCCCTCCCAATCTCTGTAATCTCCACCGGCCCCTACCCCCTCCCAATCTCTGTAATCTCCACCAGGCCCTACCCCTTCCCAATCTCCGAAATGTCGTTCAGACCCTACCCCCTCCCAAACTCCGTAATCTCCACCTGTC
>NW_025975553.1:6825-7876 GCF_021869965.1 Rhincodon typus
GTAATCTCCACCTGTCGTACCCACTCCTAATCTTCCGTATCTCCACCAGACCCTATCACCTCCCAATCTCTGTAATATCCACCAGCCCCTACCCCCTCCCAATCTCTGTAACCTTCACCCTCCCCTCACCAGACCCTACGTCCTCCCAATCAACGTAATCTTCACCTGTCCTACCCCCTCCCAATCTCCGTTATCACCACCTGCCCCTGCCACCTCCAAAACTCAGTAATCTCCACCTACCCCTAAACCCTCCCATTCTCTGAAATCTCCACCAGTCCCTACCACCTCCCAATCTCTGTAATCTCCACCAGCCCCTACCCCCTCCCAATCTCTGTAATCTCTACCAGCCCCTACCCCCTCCCAATCTATGTATTCTCAACCAGCCCCTACCCCCTCCCAATCTCCGTGATATCCATCAGACCCTACCCTCTCCCAATCTCTGTAATCTCCATGTGCCCCTACCCCCTCCCAATCTCGGTAATCTCCTCCAGACCCAACCCCCTTCCAATCTCCATAATGTCCTTCTGGCGCGACCCCCTCCCCATCTCCGTAATCTCCAACCACCCCTAACCCCTCCCAATCTCTGTAATCTCCACCAGCCCCTAGACCCTCCCAAACTCTGTAATCTCCACCATCCCCTACCCCCTCCCAATCTATGTAATCTCCACCAGACCCTACCCCCTCCCAATCTCTGTAATCTCCACTTGCCCCTACCCCCTCCCAATCTCTCTAATCCTCCCCAGCCCGAATCCCTCCCAAATTCTGTAATCTCCACAGGTCCCTACCCCCTCTCAATCTCCGAAATCTCCTTCAGCCCCTACCCCCTCCCAATCTCTGTAATCTCCACCAGACCCTACCCCCTCCGAATCTCTGTAATCCCCACCGGCCCCTCTCACTCCAAATGTCCGTAATCTCTCCCAGGCCCTATGCCCTCCCAATCTCTGTAATCTGCACTAGCCCCTATTCGCTCCCAAACTCCGTAATCCCCTCCAGCCACTACCCCTTCCCAATCTCCGTAATGTCCTTCAGCCCCTACACCCTCCCAATCTCC
>NW_025975554.1:0-362 GCF_021869965.1 Rhincodon typus
AGAGGGACTGAAACAGAAGGTCTGAAACCAAGTGTGTGAAACAGAGTGGCTGAAACAGAGTGGCTGAAACAGAGTGCAAGAAACAGAGTGCAAGAAGCTGAGTGTGAGTAACAGAGTGTGAGAAACAGAGAGCGAGAAACAGAGTACGAGTAACAGAGTGGAAAAAGCAGAGAGCGAGAAACAGAATGCGAGAAACAGAGTATCTGAAACAGAGTGCGAGAAGCAGTGTGCAATAAACACATTGAGAGAAACAGAGTGCGAGAAACAGAGCAGCTGAAGCTGTGGGGCTGCAACAGAATGCGAGAAACAGAGTGTGAGAGACAGAGTGCGAGAAACAGCATGCAAGAAACAGAGTAAGAGTA
>NW_025975554.1:372-1164 GCF_021869965.1 Rhincodon typus
AGAAATAGAGGGCGAGAAACAGAGGGGCTGAAACAGAGTTCGAGAAGTGGAGTGGCTGAAACAGAAGGGCTGATACAGGGCCGGTGAAACAGAGGGGCTGAAACAGAGGGGCTGAAACACAGTGCGAGAAACAGACTGTGAGGAACAGAGTGCGAGAATAGAGGGTCCGAATCTATGGGGATGAAACAGACTGCGAGAAGCAGAGTGCGAGAAGCAGAGTGCGAAAAACAGAGTGTGAGAAACAGAGATACTGAAACAGAGTGCGAGAAACAGAGTGGCTGAAAGAGGGGCTGAAACAGAGGGTCTTAAACAGAAGGTCTGAAACAGAACAGCTGAAACAGAGTGCGAGAATCAGAGCGTGAGAAACAGAGAGTGAGAAAAAGGGGTCTGAAACAGAGTGGCTGAAACAGATTGTGAGGAATAGAGTGCGACAAGCAGAGTGCGAGAAGCAGAGGGCTAGAAGCAGAGTGTGAGAAACAGTGCCAGAAGCAGAGTGCGTGTAACAGAGTTCGAGAAACAGTGGCTGAAACAGAGTGTCTGAAGCAGAGGTGCTGAAACAGAGAGCGAGAAACAGAGTGCAAGAAGCTGAGTGTGAGTAACAGAGTGTGAGAAACAGAGGTGATGAAACAGAGTGTGAGAAACAGAAGGACTGAAACATAGGGGCTGAAAACAAGTGCGTGAAACAGTTGCTGAAAAGGAGTGCGAGAAGCATTGCGAGAAACAGAGTGGCTGAAAATGTGGGGCTGAAACAGAGAGCAAGAAACAGAGTGTGAGAAACAGAGGGACTGATGC
>NW_025975554.1:1264-3115 GCF_021869965.1 Rhincodon typus
ACAGAGTGTCTGAAGCAGAGGTGCTGAAACAGAGAGCGAGAAACAGAGTGCAAGAAGCTGAGTGTGAGTAACAGAGTGTGAGAAACAGAGGTGATGAAACAGAGTGTGAGAAACAGAAGGACTGAAACATAGGGGCTGAAAACAAGTGCGTGAAACAGTTGCTGAAAAGGAGTGCGAGAAGCATTGCGAGAAACAGAGTGGCTGAAAATGTGGGGCTGAAACAGAGAGCAAGAAACAGAGTGTGAGAAACAGACGGACTGATGCAGAGGGACTGAACCCGAGTGCGTGAAACAGAGTGCGAGAAAAACCCGTGCTGAAACAGAGTGTCTGAAACAGAGTGTGAGAAGCAGTGTGCGAGAAACAGATTGTGAGAAACAGAGAGCAAGAAACAGAGTAGCTGAAACGGAGTGCGAGAAAAACAGGGGCTGAAACAGAGTGTGAGAAACAGAGTGTGAGAAACAGAGGGACTGATGCAGAGGGGCTGAAAACAAGTGCGCGAAACAGGGTGGCTGAAACAGAGTGCGAGAAACAGAGCGTGAGAAACAGAGTGTGAGAAACAGAGGTGCTGAAACAGAGTGCGAGAAACAGAGGGTGAGAAACAGAGTGGCTGAAACAGAGTGTGAGAAACAATGTGCAAGAAACAGAGTACGAGTAACAGAGTGGAAAAAACAGAGAGCGAGAAACAGAGTGCGAGAAACAGAGTATCTGAAACAGAGTGCGAGAAGCAGTGTGCAATAAACAGATTGAGAGAAACAGAGTGCGAGAAACAGAGCAGCTGAAGCTGTGGGGCTGAAACAGAATGCGAGAAACAGAGTGTGAGAAACCGAGCTGCTGAAACAGAGTGTGAGAAACAGAAGGACTGAAACAGAGGGGCTGAAAACAAACGCGTGAAACAGAGTGGCTGAAAGAGAGTGCGAGAAACAGAGTGCAAGAAACTGAGTGTGCGTAACAGAGTGCGAGAAACAGAGAGCGAGAAACAGAGTGCGAGAAACACAGGGGCTAAAACAGCGTGTGAGAAACAGAGAGCGATAAACAGTGTGCAAAAAACAGAGGACGAGAAACAGAGGTGCTGAAACAGAGTGTGAGAAACAGAAGGACTGAAACAGAGGGGCTGAAAGCAAGCGCGTGAAACAGAGTGGCTGAAAAGGAGTGCGAGAAATGGTACGAGTAACAGAGTGGCTGAAACTGTGGGGCTAAAACAGAGTGCGAGAAACAGAGAGCGATAAACAGTGTACGAAAAACAGAGGGCGAGAAACAGAGAGTGAGTAACAGAGAGCGAGAAACTGAGGCTGAGAAACTGAGGGTGAGAAACAGAGTGAGAGAAACAGAGGCGCTAAAACAGTGTGCGAGAAACAGAGATCGATAAACAGTGTGCGAAAAACAGAGGGCCAGAAACAGAGAGTGAGAAACAGAGAGCGAGAAACTGAGGCTGAGAAACTGAGGGCAAGAAACTGAGGGAGAGAAACTGAGGGCGAGAAACAGGGCAAGAAACAGAGAGCGAGAAACACAGGGCGAGAAACACAGGGCGAGAAACACAGGGTGAGAAACAGAATGCGAGAAACAGAGGGGATGAAACAGAGGGGCTGAAACACAGTGGGAGAAACAGAGAGCGAGAATAGAGGGTCCGAATCTATGGGGATGAAACAGACTGCGAGAAGCAGAGTGCGAGAAGCAGAGTGCGACAAACAGAGTGGCTGAAAGAGGGGCTGAAACAGAGGGTCTTAAACAGAGGGACCGAAACAGAACAGCTGAAACAGAGAGCAAGAAACAGAGCGTGAGAAACAGAGTGTGAGAAAAGGGGGTGTGAAACAGAGTGGCTGAAACAGAGTGTGAGGAATAGAGTGCGACAAG
>NW_025975554.1:3615-4417 GCF_021869965.1 Rhincodon typus
AACAGAGCTGCTGAAACAGAGTGTGAGAAACAGAAGGACTGAAACAGAGGGGCTGAAAACAAACGCGTGAAACAGAGTGGCTGAAAGAGGGTGCGAGAAACAGAGTGCAAGAAACTGAGTGTGCGTAACAGAGTGCGAGAAACAGAGAGCGAGAAACAGAGTGCGAGAAACAGAGTGGGAGAAACACAGGGGCTAAAACAGAGTGCGAGAAACAGAGAGCGATAAACAGCGTGCGAAAAACAGAGGGCGAGAAACAGGTGCTGAAACAGAGTGTGAGAAACAGAAGGACTGAAACAGAGGGGCTGAAAGCAAGTGCATGAAA
Organism: Rhincodon typus; assembly: GCF_021869965.1. Classification (NCBI taxonomy): domain Eukaryota; kingdom Metazoa; phylum Chordata; class Chondrichthyes; order Orectolobiformes; family Rhincodontidae; genus Rhincodon; species Rhincodon typus. Next base: position 3,938 of record NW_025975554.1, read on the forward strand.
CAGAGTGGCTGAAAAGGAGTGCGAGAAACGGTGCGAGTAACAGAGTGGCTGAAACTGTGTGGTTAAAACAGAGTGCGAGAAACAGAGAGTGAGAAACAGAGAGCGAGAAACTGAGGCCGAGAAATTGATGGCAAGAAACTGAGGGAGAGAAACTGAGGGCGAGAAACAGAGTGCGAGAAACAGAGGGGCTAAAACAGAGTGCGAGAAACAGAGATCGATAAACAGTGTGCGAAAAACAGAGGGCCAGAAACAGAGAGTGAGAAACAGAGAGCGAGAAACTGAGGGAGAGAAACTGAGGGCGAGAAACAGAGGGCGAGAAACAGAGGGGCTGAAACAGAGTTCGAGAAGTGGAGTGGCTGAAACAGAGGGACAGATACAGAGTTGGTGAAACAGAGGGGCTGAAAGAGATGGGCTGAAACACAGTGCGAGAAACAGAGTGGCTGAAACAGAGTGCGAGAGACAGAGTGCGAGAAACAGAGA
>NW_025975554.1:4917-5719 GCF_021869965.1 Rhincodon typus
AACAGTGTGCGAAAAACAGAGGGCCAGAAACAGAGAGTGAGAAACAGTGAGCGAGAAACTGAGGCTGAGAAACTGAGGGCAAGAAACTGAGGGAGAGAAACAGAGGGCGAGCAGCAGAGGGCGAGAAGCAGAGTGCGAGAAACAGAGTGTGAGAAACAGAGATACTGAAACAGAGTGCGAGAAACAGAGTGGCTGAAAGAGGGGCTGAACCAGAGGGTCTTAAACAGAGGGTCTGAAACAGAACAGCTGAAACAGAGAGCGAGAAACAGAGCGTGAGAAACAGAGTGTGAGAAAAGGGGGTCTGAAACAGTGTGGCTGAAACAGATTGTGAGGAATAGAGTGCGACAAGCAGAGTGCGAGAAGCAGAGGGCTAGAAGCAGAGTGCGAGAAACAGTGCCAGAAACAGAGTGCGAGTAACAGAGTTCGAGAAACAGTGGCTGAAACGGAGTGTCTGAAGCAGAGGTGCTGAAACAGAGTGTGAGAAACAGAATGGCAACAGAGGTGCTGAAACAGAGCACTAGAAACATAGTGCGAGAAAGTAAGTGCGAGAAAAAGAGTGCGAGACAAACCGGGGCTGAAACAGAGTGTCTGAAGCAGAGTGTGAGAAGCAGTGTGCGAGAAACAGATTGCGAGAAACAGAGTGCGAGAAACAGAGTGCAAGAAACAGAGTCGCTGAAACAGATTGCGAGAAACAGTGGTTGAAACAGACTGTCTGAAACAGAGGTGCTGAAACAGAGTGTGAGAAACAGAATGGCAACAGAGCTGCTGAAACAGAGTGTGAGAAACAGAAGGACTGAAACAG
>NW_025975554.1:6219-7876 GCF_021869965.1 Rhincodon typus
GAAACAGAATGCGAGAAACAGAGTGTGAGAAACAGAGCTGCTGAAACGGAATGTGACAAACAGAAGGACTGAAACAGAGGGGCTGAAAACAAGTGCATGAAACAGAGAGCAAGAAACAGAGTGTGAGGAATAGAGTGCGAGAAGCAGAGGGCTAGAAGCAGAGGGCTAGAAGCAGAGTGTGAGAAACAGTGCCAGAAGCAGAGTGCGAGTAACAGAGTTCGAGAAACAGTGGCTGAAACAGAGTGTCTGAAGCAGAGGTGCTGAAACAGAGAGCGAGAAACAGAATGGCAACAGAGATGCTGAAACAGAGCACGAGAAACATAGTGTGAGAAACTGAGTGCAAGGAACATAGTGCGAGAAACTGAGTGTGAGAAACAGAATTTGAGAAACAGAGTGCGAGAAAAACCGGGGCTGAAACAGAGTGTCTGAAACAGACTGCGAGAAGCAGTGTGCGAGAAACAGATTGCGAGAAACAGAGTGCGAGAAACAGAGTGGCTGAAACTGTGGGGCTGAAACAGAGAGTGAGAAACAGAGTTCGAGAAGTGGAGTGGCTGAAACAGAGGGGCTGATACAGTGCCGGTGATACAGAGGGGCTGAAACAGAGGGGCTGAAACACAGTGCGAGAAACAGACTGTGAGGAACAGAGTGCGAGAATAGAGGGTCTGAATCTATGGGGATGAAACAGACTGCGAGAAGCAGATTGCGAGAAGCAGAGTGCGAGAAACAGAGTGTGAGAAACAGAGATACTGAAACAGAGTGCGAGAAACAGAGTGGCTGAAAGAGGGGCTGAAACAGAGTGTCTTAAACAGAGGGTATGAAACAGAACGGCTGAAACAAAGAGCGAGAAACAGAGCGTGAGAAACAGAGTGTGAGAAAAGGGGGTCTGAAACAGATTGGCTGAAACAGAGTGCGAGAAACAGAGGGTGAGAAACAGAGTGGCTGAAACAGAGTGTGAGAAACAGAGGGGCTGAAACCGAGTGCGTGAAACAGAGTGGCTGAAACAGAGTGCAAGAAACAGAGTGCAAGAAACTGAGTGTGAGTAACAGAGTGCGAGAAACAGACAGCGAGAAACAGAGTGCGACAGAGTGCGAGAAACAGGGAGCGATAAATGATGTGCGAAAAACAGAGGGAGAGAAACAGAGTGCGAGAAACAGGGAGCGAGAAACTGAGGCCGAGAAAGTGAGGGAGAGAAACTGAGGGTGAGAAAGAGAGGGCGAGAAACAGAGGGCGAGCAGCAGAGGGCGAGAAACAGAGGGCGAGAAACAGAGGGGTTGAAACAGAGTTCGAGAAGTGGAGTGGCTGAAACAGAGGGGCTGATACAGGGCCGGTGAAACAGAGGGGCTGAAAGAGAGGGGCTGAAACACAGTGCGAGAAACAGAATGTGAGGAACAGAGTGCGAGAATAGAGGGTCCGAATCTATGGGGATGAAACAGACTGCGAGAAGCAGAGTGCGAGAAGCAGAGTGTGAGAAACACAGATACTGAAACAGAGAGTGAGAAACTGAGGCCGAGAAATTGAGGGCAAGAAACTGAGGGAGAGAAACTGAGGGCGAGAAACAGAGTGCGAGAAACAGAGGGGCTAAAACAGAGTGCGAGAAACAGAGATCGATAAACAGTGTGCGAAAAACAGAGGGCCAGAAACAGAGAGTGAGAAACAG
>NW_025975555.1:0-919 GCF_021869965.1 Rhincodon typus
GACAGAACACCAACACGTCACTGGAGGCGCACTGATGATGTTACCTACCAGGGTGACGAAACATTTGCACTCAAACACACCGGCTCAGCGAGCAAGTCTACAACCTCATGTTTATATTGGTTTTGGACATTTCCAGTCCTTCTTTTGGTTATTTGAACACTCTTCTGTTGAGTTTTTGGATGCACTTCAGCCCCATGCTCCTGATCTTTGGTAATCCGGTGCGGAGGGGCGTGGGCCGATTGGAGGACTTCTTCCTAAGTGTCCTCCTGGGCCTGGCCAGGTTGGCTACAAACAGGTGCAGGTAACAGGCTGTGGAGGGGTTCATCTCTGCCAACTGTCTGCCCCTCTTCCACGATTACATTTGTGCCCGGGTGTCACTGGAGAAGGAGCACACAGCGTCTATCAATGCTCTTAATGCTTCAGAAAAAGGTGGGCACCACAAGGGATACAGTGCCCTCCCCCTCCAAATTCATTCTGACTTAGTTCCTTCCCTCTCTCCCTACTCACACCACTTCATTTTTAATGGCTTCCATTGCCCACAATGGGCTTTGGTGTAAATATTCAATTGGCTACGTGGATATTTTACTGATGGGGGTTACTAGTTTTAAAAAAAAAAGGCAAAAAGAAAGAAGTCACAGTGATTTTGGTGCTGGTAGGGTCGCTCAATCGTACGTAATAGCACTTCTGGGTAAAAAGAAAACAGAAAAAGGAAAACAAAAGCAGACCCAGAGGGTCTTGTGAAACAACAGCAGTGTCCCTACCACTGGACCAGTAGGCCCAGGTTTAAGTCCCTCTGCTCCAGACATGTCTAATAACATCTCTGAACAGGTTAATGTAAGAAAAAAATGAAGCAGACCCAGCATGGGTGATTAATAACGACAAGGTGCAGGGCTGGATGAACACAGCAGGCCAAGCAGCA
>NW_025975555.1:1019-7875 GCF_021869965.1 Rhincodon typus
CCATCCCCGCCTCTTCGACCTGTTTGTTTCCTCTCCACCTATCCTCTCCTCTATCCATCTTCTATCCACCTCCCACTCTCTCCCTATTTATTTCAGAACCCCCTTCCCCTCCCCCTTTTCTGATGAAGGGTCTAGGCCCGAAACATCAGCCCTTCTGCTCCTATGATGCTGCTTGGCCTGCTGTGTTCATCCAGCCCTGCACCTTGTTGTCTCGGATTCTCCAGCATCTGCAGTTCCTACTACCTCTCTTGCCCCACTCCTTTCACCATCACTCTTCTGACCCTTCTCACCTCTTTCAACCATCCCCCTCACACATCACAGTTCTGAAGAAGGGTCATGAGACCCCGAAACGTTACCTCTGTTTTCTCTCCACAGTTGCTTGCCAGACCTGCTGAGTTACTCCAGCAGTCCCCACACGTGTGTCTTGGATTCCCTCATCTAGCTTTGGGTAAATGGACCTGGAGACTGCTGCGTGCGAACGCATGGAGAGAGGGTGAGGTAACATGAAGCTGAGGGCTTCCTTCTTTTGCCTGTGGCCCTTTCTCCCTCACTCTCACATACGGCGCACATGCAAACACAGCGATACCACAAACAGCAAGGTGGAATGCAATCTCTGTTGGAAGCTGCCTATTGATAGCCTTCTGACAGCTTCTCCTTCCTCGCTCTGACTCAGACGTCGAGGCTGGCACCTGAGCCTCGTGTCATGCTGAGACCCCGTTGTCCGTCGCATCTCACCTCCCACAGACTCAACGAGTGTATGTGCGGTGAATGTGGCCAGTGAATCCACTTTTGATTTTTCTTTTCAAAAATACACGAAAGGAGCACACAGTGTGCTGCAGCTGATATACTCAGAGTTACCCAGATGCTTCAAATTTATTTTTGTTTTAATGCTGATTTGACAACTTCCCCATGACTAGAAGCCCTGAACAGAAGACACTTCTCCCTCATTATCTCCCCAGTTCCTTTCCTAACCAGGTGCCCGAGGGTCTGATATTGACAAAACAATATGGAATGAGAAAAGGCCTGGTGCCGGTATTACAATTTGAAGGCACCACCAGATATTTCTCACGTCCTCTGTGGCATTTTAACATTTGGGGTCTTTTAATTTAATCCCAAGTGAGCTCAAGTTTGACATGAGACATTTCTCTACCTTTTGTGACAGTCGCTGTGTAATATATTGCAGCATGATGTATATCTGCGATCCACTTGCTAAACTTGTGTTCTAGCAGTCTGTATTGAAATCGTAGGTTGTGGGGCCCTTAAACAGCACTCTCTGGTCTGGCACTTGCAATACTTCCAGTCGTTCTAGTTTAAAGCACCCGTCCTCGTCTCAATCCCTCCAGTACGTTTAGAAAGTCAGTATGCAGTTACTGACAGGGTTTACTAGTTAGTGTCCTGCTTCAATCCCTCTCCTCCCCATCACTCTCAGAATGTCACAGCCGTCTTTCTTCAAGCACTAACACCTAATCCTCCTCAGGAATGTTGGTATCCAGAGAGAAAGAGAGCACACAGACAGGCCACGTGCTGGACTCCAGTCTTAGTGTGTGGAGATGGCACAGGCCTAGAGCCTTGGGGGGAGGGGGGGTGGGGTTTGGAAGAGGGTGATGCTGGTGAGAGAGAGAGAGACGTGACCTCCTGTGTGGTGGCCAATGTGGGAGACCCAGCACCGCTGCTGCCACTGCCTCATTGATAACCAGGACACCCTGGCTCTGGGCCTACCACAACCAGGAGCTTTGAAAAAAGCAAACCTAAACCTAATTATTTGAATGATTTATTTGATTTGAATGATTTTATAGCGAACGGTACAGTAAAATACAGTGAAATGCTTCAACTGTTGCCACAGTCTGGTGCCATTTTGAATAGTTTAAGAATAAAAAGAGGTAAAAGATATGACTGAAAGAGATTCCATCTTCATTCCACTGCCTCTGCCATGCATCCTGAGCCCTGAGCCAGTTCACCAACGACTCCTGTGCCTTCACCACCTTGCCACCACTTGTGCCAATCCCAAGAACGTAGGATTTGCCACTCTTCAGGTGCCATCTCTTCACCACTGGGTCCACCTCGCCAACACCAGTGCCAATGCCCTGTCCCATGCTGGACCCACACTTGCCCCGCAGCCGGGGGTCCCCAGCTCCGTTGCCGCCACCTCCTCGCCAATAACCAGGAGTCCCTGGCTCCGGGCCTACCACAACCACCAACCAGGAGTCCCTGGCTCCGCTGCCACCTTGCCAATGCCAGGAGTCCCTGCTCTGGGCCTACTGGAACACGGAGTCCCTGGCTCCGCTGCCAAGCCAGGCCAGCGCCACCACCTCAGTAAGGGTCCTGCTCCGGCTGCCCTTCTCTGAGGTGTCACCTTCTCCGCCACTGCTGACAGGAAGAAGATGAAGAAAAAGGAAGAAGGCAAAAACGGTAAGGGAGAAGGAAGGAAGCGGCTGCTCTGGAGCAGACAGGCTCAGGAGCGCAAATGCTGCCTACCTTGAGGTACGACCATCTTAGAAAGAAGATGAATCGATTAAACTAAATTAACACCCCCATTAAAAGAACAGTCTCTCTTTATATATGCTTTAGGTACTGAAATAAACAATGCTCTTCACCTGTGTATTTTAATATAATTCACGGACATAGGAACATAAGAACAGGAGTAGGCCATTCAGCCCATCGAGTCTGGCTGCAATTAAATACAATCGTGGCTGACTGAACACTTCAATTCCATTAACACTGATTCCATATGACCTCATGGGTGTCTATGCCCACGATATAGGGTAAAGTGGCACTGCCCAGTGTCCACTAGAAACACTCTGCAATTGGTTAAGCGACATTGGTGCCCACTCCTGAGCTCCTTGCATTTTGATGGTAAAACAATAAACTGCAGCATACCATGCAATCTAGGTGACAAAACGCAATCAGGTTCGCTAAAAGTAAAAACTAAGCTGTCGCAGAAAGTCAATGCAGCAAGCTTCACCTGACTGCAGAGCTTTTAACTTCACATACAGGTATATACTTGGATCATACTGAAGCCCGCTTCCAGCTCCACGACAGTAACTTTTATCACCTCTCCCTCTCTTTCTTCAATCCCCTTCAGCCCCGCAGTCCTCTACCATCTCTACGCTACTCCCGGTCCAGTGTCTTGCAGGTCCCTAAATTGAATCCCAGGAAAGCGCCTCAGGATGTTTTACCATTTAAATAGGGGCTATTTAAATGCAATTTGTTGTTGACAATGGAAGATAAATTCCTCAATTTGAAAATGGAGCACAAAACGTTTGAAACAAATCTGCAGACTTAGCATCAGCGAACAGTCAGAAAAGGGATCCTCGCATTTGGAATAATTTTAAAGTACCTCTGGGCCCCTTAGAGGTTGCTGAAACCATGGCTTATGCTGAATGCCATCCAGCAAACCTCTCACGCCAGGAGGATGCAACCTAAAGGCCATCCTCCCACCACTGAAAGCTTTGTTCAGCTAAATAATGCTGACAATGAACACTGTGCCCTGCAGGCTTGTCCTCTTCCCCTCCATTCGGTCAATGATGCAGTGTAATGGTACAGAAGGTCACCCACTTTGGTGTCACCAACATGCCTTTTACAACCAAGTGCAGGCACTCTAGCCAAAGGCACAGAAGCAAACGTTAAACATGTGAAAAAGACACTTTGACCCTTCGGACGTTTGAGCTTCCAATACTGTCGCCCATTCTCAGGTCGAAACACATTTTCAAACCATCGCATTCGCAGGGTGGGGGAAGAATTGAGATGGGGGGGACGGCAAGTTATAGAATTAAAGATTTCCAGCATGGAAGAAGTGGCATCAAATTTGAAACATTAACTCGGTTTCTCTCTCTCTCTCTCTTTCTGCCAGACCTGCTGAGTTTCTGCAGTCTTGCCTGTTTCTGATTTCCAGCATCCACAGGGTTTTTGCTGCTGCATTTCTACAGCGCCTTTCATGACTTCAGGGCACCCCAAACGCATCCAGTACTTTCTCCAGTGCCGCTCCTATCATTATGTAGGAGATACAGCAGCCAACTTGCACACAGCAAGATCCCGCCACCAGGAACACAATAATGACCACATTGTCTGTTTTCTGTGATGTTGACTGAAGGGGTAGGCACCGCCCAGCACCCACCCGTGAGAATTCCTCCTGAGTAGTGCCGTGGGATCTTTCTACAGCCACCCAAGTAGGCAGACAGACCCTTGTTTTTGGGGAGGCAATGGCCTAGTGGTGTTATTGCTGGAGTGTTAGTCCAGAGACCCAGATAATGTTCTGAGGACCTGGCTTTGAATCCTGCCAGGGCAGATGGTGGAATTTGAATTCAGTAAATATCTGGAATTAAGAATCTAATAATGACCATGAATCCATTGTCAGTTGTCAGAAAAATCCATCTGGTTCACTAATGTCCTTTAGGGAAGGAAACTGCCATCCTTACCTGGTCTGGCCTACATGTGACTCCAGACCCACAGCAATGTGGTTGGCTCTTAACTGCCCTCTGGGCAATTAGGGATGGGCAATAAATGCTGCCTGGCCAGCGATGCCCTCATCTTGTGCATGAATAAAGGAAAGAAAATCTTACCTGAAAGATGCAGTGCAGCATTCCCTCAGCACTGCATCAGAGTGAGGGCCAAGATTCTGAGTTTAAGGCCCTGGGGTGGACCTTAATCACACAATCGTCTGTCTTAGAGATGACAGTGTGACCCACTGAGGCACCTAGCACATGAGTATGTAGGCCGAATGGCCGCCTTCTGCTCTGTAGTAATTCTGTGATTTTGTATATACGCTCAAGGCTCACAAATGACTGATGACCCTTGAATGCTAAGCACAACTGGAATAATATCCAAATGAGCAAAGGGGTAAAGATGGTGATGTAATGGTACCGTCACTGGACTAGGAGTCCCAGGGCCCAGGCTGAATGTTCTAGGGACAGGCAGTGGGTAGAATTTAAATTCAATTCAGAAATCTGGAATTGATTTGAGTTGAATGATTTATTGTCACTTGTATTTAAGGGAAAATACAGTGAAAAGCTTCAACTGCTGCCATGCTCCGGCGCCATTTTGAATAGCTTAAAAATCATTTTAAACCGAAAGAGACTCGATCTTTGTTTTATATTCGCTGCTCCAATTCAAGGCTTCACCTTCGCTGCCGTCCTGCCAGACCCACCAACGTCGGAGGGTCTTCAGGTGCCATCCGTCACCGCTGGGTCCAAATCGCCAATGCCGTCGATGCAAATGCCCCTCTGCCACGCCTTACCACTGCCAGCGCCGGAACCAATAAAGCCAGAGTCTCCACTCTTCGGGTGCCATCTCTCACCACTGGGCCCAGAAAGGTAGACTGAGTGATGGTGACGATGACAACCATCAGTAATTGTTGGAAAAACCCATCTGGTTCACTAATGCCCTGTAGGGAAGGAAACTGTCATCCTTACCTGGTCTGGCCTACATGTGACTCCAGACCCACAGCAATGCGGTTGACTCTTATCATAAAATAGAGAACTGCCGATGCTGAAGATCTAAGTTCTGAAGAAGGGTCACTGGACTCGAAACGTTGACTCTGCTTTCTCTCCACAGATGCTGCCAGACCTGCTGAGGTTCTCCAGCTATTCCTGTGGTTGACTATTCACTGCCCTCTGAAGTGGGCCTACCAAGCCAGGGCAAGGGCAATTAGCAATGCCATCAACAAATCCCATCACAAAAAGGAGTGGTAGCGTGTCTACCTCGGAGATGGGAGACCCGGGTTCAAACCCTACCTACACCAGAGGTGTGTGCAATAACATCTCTGAATAGGTTGATGCAAAAAAAATCTCAAGTCTACAATTATAACTGTGATTATGAATCAGAACAAGACTGTGGCATCAACATCTGATATTTGGAGCACTTTGATATCATTCTCCCATTGTCTGTCTGAACAGCCCTTTTCACTAGAAAGGGTGCCCTCACCTGGAAGCAGGCTGTAAAAACAGCTCCATGCAAATAATTAGGAATAAAGACTTCCATTTCTATAGCGCCTTTCATGACTTCAAGGCGCCCCTGAGCGCCTGATAGCTAACATCTGAAATATCATTGCTGCTTTAAAATGGGAGTGAATTTGTGCACAGCAAGCTCCCACAAACAACAGTCTGATAAAAAGCCCATTACCTCTTGATAATGTCCCAGAAACCAGGGATAACAGGCCTTTTTTGTTTCCTGGAAGATAGCCCTGGAAATGGCAGCACCCATCCTCATTACCACACAGGGATGTCAGCCAAGGTTTTGTGCTCACAGCTCTGAAGTGGGCCTTGAACCCACAACCTTCTGGGGTAGGAAGGCGAAAACGGGAGCCAGTGAATCACGCATCAGGGAAGCCAGTCCAATCACATCTCCGGCTCGGTGAGCTAAAGTGATTCGCGTGGTCTTGCTCATCCGAAATTATTGTGCCAAGCTACATTCAGGAGAAGGTACAGGAAACCAAAAGATATGCAAATAAACTACAATGGTCAGCAAATACCGATTAGAAAGAGAATTAGGTTTTATCATCATGTGTACTCAAGGACAGGAGTACAGTGAAAAGTTGCCATTCCTGGCACCATCATGGGCACAAAGGCACCTAAGTTCAAACTCTTAGGTACAAAGTAGAAAAATAAGGAAATATAGTTATAAGTTCAACATTAAAGTCCTTCTTTAAGTGCTTAGCCATGTTGGGCTTGCACTCCCCACAAGGACTCAATCTCCCTGCGCTTGACGCTACCGCTGATGCCGAGAGACATTGGGCTACCTGCTCTCGCTGCCACCGTAGATGCCAGGGGACCTCTATCACCACCGCACTGGGCTCGATCTCCCCTGCGCTAGGCTCGCTCTCTCCGCAGAAGGTAAACAGATTAAAAGTAAGAAAGAAAAA
>NW_025975556.1:0-7875 GCF_021869965.1 Rhincodon typus
ATCCTATCTCTTATAATCCTTTCCAACACTTTACCCACAACCGAAGTGTCATTAATCCCAGACAGAGTTGACTGACACTAAAATGCGGTAAAAATTGACAGTCGGGTATAATCCACGCTTGAATAAATGAATTCAATTCCTTCATGAAATTAGAGTGTTGTAAAGGTTGCGTAGTTTATACTGTGTTCATAGGCTTTCTAAACTAAAAAAGCAGAGGATTAACTGGTATCTGAATTCAAGATATTGTGAGGAAATAAATTAAGCCATAAGTTACTATGATCCAGACTGCACAGCCAGAGAAAGCAGCTTCAATACTCTCTTTCAAAATGGTGCTAAAAAAATACAAACATATGAATTAGAAGCAGGGTAGTCCATTCGGCCCCCTCAAGCCTGCTTGACCATTCATTAAAATCATGACTGGACCTTCAAATTTGCATTCCTGCAGCTAAGAAAATATGCCAAAAACATGCTATGAACTCCTTATCTAAGGCTATTGTTTCTGATCTGACAGTCCATGTGTAGATTAAAATGTCCCATGATTATCACCATGACATTCTGACACACCCTCCATATTTTTGTCCTTTCTGTTCCACTCTACCATATGCCTGTGGGGCCTATACACCATAACTCTGATCCATTGTCCTCACCATTCAGTTCCAGACCCTCTCTCCTTTCCTAGTTATGTGGTCAACAAAAACACTGGTCCCTGCACTGCTCAGGTAGAAACCATTTCAGCAAATCAGATCCCACTTGAAAAGGAAAACTGCAAAATGGAGGAAGCAGAGGCGTGGGACTCAGCTCTTTTGAACAGATCCGATTGGTTACATGGTTTCTCTCTGGGCTATGGCATTGTATAATTCCAATCAGATGAGGAGAGAAAGATAACGTAGGCAGAGGGTAAAAGTAGTTTAAGATAATGTTAGAACTAATATCAGGAGATTGTTTTTCTCAGCAAACGTTCAACATATGAAGTGAATTCATCAACAGATCATTGGAGGCTAAAACCCTCAAATTATTAAGATCCTGATCTGTCTGCAAAGAGACATTGCAATGTCAAAGCTGATGTGTAGTCAAATATCATGAGATGGCTTTGCAAAAACATAAAGAACAACAACCACAGTAGGTCGACGATAAAATATCTAAAAGCACTATTTGCCATTTATAGAGATTCCTACAGCTAGTCTCTCCTAATTTGAAAGATTGTTTGCACTGATGCCTTTACAGCAAGTGATGTTTCTTCCTGCAAGATATTTTGCATTGAAGAAGCTCTGTCATTGATGGCCAACACATCTCTTTGATTGGACAGAAATCCATCCATCTCCAGATTGGACCATCTTACTGATGTCTCAGCCAGTAAGATTCTGCATCATCTATTTTTAGATCTCAACAGAACTCAGCATCTGCAGCCTGAGTTCAGCAGTTTTGATTGATTCAAACAACACATATCCTATGGCGCACACACACTTCAAAACATTGTAGTGACACTAATGGTTATTTTCAGGAAAATAGTGCAATTATTAATAATTTCATATCATTCTAACATTTCTGTTGAAGTGACTTTGATTCATGTCCAAATAACTGAGCAATAGGTAAATGAATCAGCTGAGCATCATTCCTGTTCTTGTTAAAAATTCCAGTCAAATCTGTCATTTTTCCTTTGTCTATCTCATTTAAAGCAAAAAGCAATTGCCAGTAGTCTATTAAATTTAGACAAACATGAACATAAAACATAGAACAGTACAGCACAGTATAGGCCCTTCAGCCCACGATGTTGTGCCGACCTATTATCCTACTCTAAGATCAAACTATCCTGCATACCCTACATTTTACTATCCTCCATGTGCCCATCCAAGAGTCGCTTAAATGTCCCTAGTATATCTGACTCCACTACCACTGCCAGCACCCACCATTCTCTGTGTGAAGAACCTACCTCTGACATCTCCCCTATACCTTCCTCTGATCACCTTAAAATTATGCCCCCTCGTAATAGTCATTTCCGCCCTGGGATTAAGTCTCTGGCTATCCACTCTATCTATGCCTCTCATCATCTTGTAAACCTCTATCAAGTCACCTCTCATCCTTCTTTGCTCCAATGAGAAAGGCCTAGCTCCCTCCATCTTTCGTCATAAGACCTGACCTCCAGTCCAGGCAGCATCCTGGTAAATCTCCTCTGCACCCTCTCTAAAGTTTCCACATCCTTCCTATAATGAGGTAACCAGAACTGAATACAATATTCCAAGTGTAGTCTAACCAGGGTTTTATAGAGCTGCAGCATAACCTTGTGGCTCTTAAACTCAATTCCCCTGCCAATGAAAACTAACACACCATACGCCTTCTTTACAACCCTATCAACTTGGGTAGCAAGTTTGAGGGATCTATGGACATGGACCCCAAGATCCCTCTGTTCCTCCACACTGCCGAGAATCCTGTCATTAACCCTGTATTCTGCGTTCAAATTCGACCTTCTGAAATGAATCACTTCACACTTTTCTGGGTTGAATTCCATCTGCCACTTCTTTGCCCAGCTCTGCATCCTGTCAATGTCCCGTTGCATCCTACAACAGCCCTCCACACTATCCACAACTCCACCAACCTTCGTGTCATTGGCAAACTTACTAACCTACCCTTCCACTTCCTCATCCAAGTCATTTATAAAGATCACAAAGAGGAGAGGTCCCAGAACAGATCCCTGCGAAACACCACTGGTCACCAAGCTCCAGACTGAATACTTTCCGTCTACTACCACCCTCTGTCTTCTATTGGACAGGCAGTTTTATATCCAGACAGCCAAATTTCCCTGAATCCCATGCCTCCTTACTTTCTGAATGAGCCTACCATGTGGAACCTTATCGAATGCCTTGCTAAAATCCATATACACCACATCCACTGCTCTGCCTTCATTAATGTGTTTTGTCACATCCTCAAAGAATTCAATAAGGCTTGTGAGGCATGACCTGCCGGTCACAAAGCCATGCTGACTATTTCTAATCAAACTGTGCTTTTCCAAATAATCATAAATACTATCTCTCACAATCCTCTCCAATAATTTTCCCACCACAGAAGTAAGACTGACTGGTCTGTAATTCCCAGGATTCTCCCTATTCCCTTTCTTGAACAAGGGAATAACATTTGCCACCATCCAATCATCTGGTACTACTCCAGTGGACAACAAAGACACAAAGATCATTGCCAAAGGGACAGCAATCTCTTCCCTCGCTTCCCTTAGCAACCTTGGGTATATCCCGTCTGGCCCAGGGGACTTATCTATCCTGATGATATCCTGATCTATCCTGATGACCTATCCATCATTTCTGATGAAGGGTCTAGGCCCGAAACGTCAGCCTTTCTGCTCCTACGAGGCTGCTTGGCCTGCTGTATTCATCCAGCTCTGCACCTTGTTGTCTCGGATTCTCCAACATCTGCAGTTCCTACTATCTCTGACTTATCTATCCTCATGTTTTTCAAAATTTCTAGCACATCCTCCTTCCCAACATCAACTTGTTCGAGCATAACAGCATATTTCATGTTGTCCTCATAAACATTAAGGTCCCTCTCACTGGTGAATACTGAAGCAAAGTATTCATTAAGGAACTCCCCTACCTCCTCTGACTCCGCGCACAAGTTCCCTCCACTATTCCTGATTCGTCCTACCCTCACTCTGGCCATCCTCTTGTTCCTCACATAAGTATAGAATAGCTTGAGGTTTTCTTTAATCCTACCCACCAAGGCTTTTTCATACCCCTTTCTTGTTCTCCTAACTCCATTCTTCAGTTCCTTCCTGGCTACCTTGTAGACCTCTAGAGCCCTGTCCGATCCTTGCTTCCTCAACCTTAAGTAAGCTTCCTTCTTCCTCTTGACTAGGTGTTCAATATGTCTTGTCATCCAAGGTTCCTTCACCTTACCATCCCTTCCTTGCCTCAGTGGGACAAACCTATCCAGTACCTGTAGCAACTGCTCCCTAAACAACCTCCACATTTCTGTCGTGCATTTCCCTCAGAACATCTGATCCCAGTTGGTGCTCCGTAGCTCTTGCCTAGTAGCATTGTAATTCCCCCTCCCCCAATTAAATACTTTCCCATACCATCTGCTCCTATCCCTCTCCAGGACATAGTAAAGGTCAGGGAGTTGTGATCACTATCACCGAAATGTTCTCCCATCGAGAGATCTGACACCTGACCTGGTTTGTTGCCAAGCACCAAATCCAATATGGCCTCCCCTCTAGTTGGCCTATCTACATGCTGGCACAGATTAAGAGAACATAGTTCTCAGAAAATAAAGACCTACAAGCTTAAAGGTCAATGGAGAAGAGTGGATAATTGGACTTCTAATGATCAAAGGGTGTTTTTAAGCTATGTCAAGAGTACAAGGATCATTAAAAACTATGTAGGGTCTGCAAAAAAATCTTCAGCAAAGCTTTCAATGGGGTACCACACTTGCCTTCATTGCTCAGACGTTTGAGTATAAGAGTTGGGACGTCACGTTGAGGTTGTACAGGTCGTTGCTGAGAACTCCTCTGGAATACTGTGTGCATTTCTGTAGCCCTGCTATAGGAAGGATATTATTAAATTGGAGAGGATTCAGAAAAGATTTACAAGGATATCGCCAGGATTGGAGGGTTCATGTTATAAGGATAGGCTGGGACATTTTCCAATGGAGTGTAGGAGGCTGAGGGTTGACTTTATAGAGGTTTATAAAATCATGAGGGGCATAGATATGGTGAATAGCAAAGAGTCTTTTCCTTATAGTGGGTGAGTTCAACACGAGAGGGCATATTTTTAAGGCGAGAGGAGAAAGATTTAAAAAGGACATGAGGGGCAACGTTTTTACACAGAGACTGGTTGGTGTGTGGCATAAACTGCCAGAGGAAGTGGTGGATGCAGATACAATTACAACATTTAAAAGACATTTGAATAAGTTCATGAATAGGAAAGGTTTGGAGGGATATGGACCAAACGTAGACAGGTGAGACTAGTTTAGTTTGGGAACATGTTTGGCATGGACTAGTTGGACCAAAGTGTCTGTTTCCATGCCATATGACACTATGACTCTATAATTAAATGGTAACTTCATATTGTTTATGAAGACAATGTTGAATGATCAGAAATAGGTTGCAATGTTGACAGCAAAATTAAAAATACAGGCCAAGATTTTTGGCTCAGCAGAAGGGGAATGCACTCACTAACCACCTTGCAGACAGCTGCCAGCTATATTTCTGCAGTTTTAGAGCAAACTCTCGCCCCAATCTGGTGTTACACCCCCTTTTAGAGGATCCGTGGAAACTGCAAATAGAACTGGAAACAATGAGAGATAGTAGGAACTGCCGATGCTGGAGTCCAAGATAATACAGTGTAGAGCTGGATGAACACAGCAGGCCAGGCAGCATCAGAGGAGCAGAAAAGCTGATGTTTTGGGTCTGGATCCTTCTTCAGAAAATGGAAACTGGAAACAATGAGACTGTCTCCAATCAAATTGAGGAATCCTCACTGAACCTCGCAGAATTTAAATCTGGATGTAGAGATAAAGTAAAGAACTAGGAGCAAGACTAGGCCATTCAGCCCTTCAAGCCTGCCCTATCATATAATACAATCATGGCTGACCACTTCACAGTCTCATTTCCACTTTTATGCCCACTTTCAGACTGTTACTGATTAAAAGTCTATCTCTTCTGTAAATTTACACAATGTTCCAGCATCCACAACACTCTGAGGGTGTGAATTCCACAGATTCATGACTCTTTGAGAAAAGTAATTTCTCCTCAGCTCTGCATTAAATCTGCCACCCTTATCCTAAAACTATGACCTCTTGTTCCAGATTGCCCTATGTGAGGAAACATCCCCTCTACGTTTACTTTGTCAATTCCCTTTAGCATCTTATAGACCTCAATTAGTTCCCCTGACTATTCTAAACTCTAGACAATATTGGCCTAAACTGTTCAATCTCTCTTCATTAGACAAACCCCTCATCTTGGGAACCAGGAAATCCATATTAAAGAAAAGGGGCAATGTGTACTAAATTTAAATGTTGTATAGCAAATGGTAAGAAGTATTGGGACTTACAAATATGATTAAGGGAAAGGGATAAGGCAAAAGACAGGAAAGGAAGGATAGATTTTAAAGGCTTCTACCACTATTTTTTAATAAATGTGGAATATTAAATATTATCTGGATTATCTTAATAAAACTCAGACATGCGGAGTGTACTGATTCTATAGGAATGGATTCTGTTCAAAAATGGCAAGTCTACAAAGGGTGCTGTCCTAAGGATGCACTGAGGCAAAAACATGTAGCTGATTGATCAGGCAAAGTTCAATGGTCTATCACAAGGCAGACAATTATTGAATGGTCTGTGAGCAGTGGTTGCTGCAGGGAAATGCTAAAAGTGTTGCATATAGGGAACCCGGTTTCATGTGCAGATACAGCAGAAAATCTGAGCTCCAAACCCACCCTGAGTCAATCACCTTCAATGCTGATTTCCAACACCCGAACACTGGACGTTTCTGTCCCTACCTTACCTGCACCGCTGCTGAAATGTCAATTGTTACCTTTATTATCTCCAGGCTCAATGCTCCTTCAGGAAACCTCTTGGACTTCACTCTAATCCAGTTCCAAATCTACTGGATTGCGCCAGTGTGCTCACTCATCACCCAACCCCTACAGGTCGGGACATATTCCCACTTCTGGAGTGACAGTCAGCAGAGTTCCCAACCTTACAAGCCCTTCTTTGTTAAGAAGATCGTATTTTCATAGGGATGGAGCCTGGCCCACCAGCTCCAGAGGAAGGCCTGAGGTGGTAAAGAGGGCTGTGCAGATAGTGAGGACAGCAGACTCAAGACCCACCTCCACTTACTGGGTAACCAGTCTGGTTTAATCGTGAAGATTAGCTCTTCAGATGCTCAAACACATCTTAACTCCCAACTCATCCCAGGTCCCTAGTCATCCCCCAGATCGAACTCTGACCAACCGTCATACTGGGGTCAAAATGTTACCTTTTTTTTCTCTCTCTCTCTCTCTCCCTCTCTCTCTCCCTCTCGCTCTCTCTCTCGCTCTCGCTCTCTCTCTCTCTCCCTCTCGCTCTCTGTCTCGCTCTCTCTCTCTCTCTCTCTACAGATGCTGCCAAACCTGCTGAAGCTTTCTGTGTTTGACACGACCATTCAAGTAATCAGTGTCAGAAGCCTTCATCCAATTCTAACCTCTTCATCTTGTCTAACTGGTAGTTAAAAAGCACAACACAGAAACAATAACTTCATACAGGATAATCAAGATGTCAATCAAGTCCAGTTTACACTCTCTAGAAGCTGAGTGAACACATCCATTGGGTGACTATAGTATTTCAGCTCAGCCAAGTATTCATAATGAGGTCATCTGACACAACAGATGTCTGACTATCTGTTCAACCTGCTTCCATTCATATAATTGCCAGATAACCTTATTATGAATGCTTGGCTGAGCTCCAAGATGGACTAATCTACTTAGTTTCACACTTACAGCTGCAGAGGAGAAAGCAAGTTTTGTTTAATTGACATCTCTGACACTAAAATAGGTGGTGAACTAACTTACAATGAAGGAATAAGAAATTTACAAATGGATGTGGGTGAGTTAGGTGAATGGGCCAAAATTTGGCTGTTGGAGTTTAAGGTAGATAAGTGTGAGGTTATTTGTTTTGGTTGGAGGATAGAAAGACAACTTATTATTGAAATGAAGAGGAACTGCAGAGTGCTTCGATACAGAGGGATCTGGGTATTCTTGAGCATGAATTACACAAAATTAGTGTGTAACCAAAGCAGGTAATGAGAAAGGTAAATGGAATTTTGGCATTTATTATTGTATTGCATACAATTTTGATCCCTGCACTTGAGGAGGGATGTAGAGATAACAC
>NW_025975557.1:0-7875 GCF_021869965.1 Rhincodon typus
CAACCCGTCAATCTGTCCAGAGTGGAACACTGTGCAGGCCTCACCAGTCAAATAGATATCAGTCCAGCACGGGGATCTGAGCAGATCACACCAGTGCATTGATCTATAAACCCGGACCAGGTATCTCTCCAGCACGGGGGGCTGTGAAATGAACACCACTGAACTGATCTGTAAACCCAGAGCAGTTACCCTCCCAGCGTGTAGATCTGTACAGAGCACCCCTGTGCAGTGCACGGTCATGCTGTGTTAAATCGCTGCCCAGCCTGGGGAAACTTGCAGCCCATGCTGGAAGTGACAGAATGTGCGACTCCCATCCATTTACAGCTCCATATCTCCAATGTGCCATGACAAGGGGTGCCATGGGTGTGAAAATCACTGCCAGAGAGAGATGGTGGGGAATCAGTTTAAATACCAACAAATGGGAGGGGTTGGACATATAGACAGAGAGCGGGAGGTTGAGAGACAGTGTCATGGAAGTATGTGTTCACAAGTTTTGGAATGCTGACATGTGGACATTTTGATAGCATCTTGCAACATGGGTCAGTCTTTCAGGAACGATGTGTGAATAGGATATTGCTGTGAGTTCAGATGATGGAGAGTTTTGAATGAGCGTTTGCTCTGCATTTGTGACTGAGAGTCTGGTGAGCACAGTCTTTGACTCATTGGGCTGTATCTAACAATAATTTGTCTCAGTGACATTTTAATTGAGTGTGACAGAGGGATAGTCTGCAGGAGGCTGAGCTAGTTTTCTGATGCGATCTTATCAAACTCCCCTCATTATCTACCTACCCCAGCACATGCCATTCCTCTCATTCAATGCCAACCCGATTCTCCCACCCATCATGGCTGGTAATAGTTCCCATCGCCTGGATGGCCCAGGTATTCCATGATCCCTGGCGCAGGTGCCATCTTTAAAAGGCCAATGGGCACACATTTGAACTTTCTCAGTTCGGAGCCTACCTGCACGGTTTATCCCGAGCCTGACAGATAAGGGACAATTGCACCAAGATTTATCGAAAGGGGCACGGAGGTCCTGGTGGATGGGCTAGTACAAAGGAGGACAATTCTTTTCGCAGAAGAAACCACACCACCAGACCCACCGAGCATGGCCTCAGCTCACCACTCAGCTCAGTGCAGTATCTGCAGTCTGAAGAAATGTCCAGCAACACAGGACAAGCTACAATAACCTTCCCCGCTCTGTCAGGATAAGTATCACCGCATTTTCTCTGCTGCATCTCTCTCTCTCTCACACACACACACACCTCCGCTACTCCCCTACACTGAAAACACTGCATGGATCCAACACTGTCGACTGATTCAATCCGGATACCTCACCACTTCCCCCTCACCTAACCATCACTAACAGCAGGGCCACGCACATTCACCTTCATTCCCTCCCTCCCTTTCCCTCATTCCAGGAGAAACAGCCTGGAATAGGACAGAAAGGGCCAAGCAGGGCGGTGGTGTTCCCCACATCAGTTCCCTCACCCACCTTCCTCCACCGCGTGGGGAGGACCCTGGAATGAGCCGGAGAGAACCAGGACGACCTGTGTGGAGATTCCAAAATATACACGTCCCACCAACCGAGTAAGGAGCAATGTTCAGTGAAGGGTAATTCTCACTTTAAACCCACTGTCAGTTCTATTTCCACCTGGCATAGCTTAGAAATCGTGTCCCTGATGCCATCACCCTTTTATATCGAGCCGGTACAAATGGAATCCCCACGGTCTCGGTGAGCAGGAGGGTGGGCTCAGAACACATTGTCTCCACCAGCTCCCAGGAAGGGAGCATGGAGTGTCCCTCCTACACCTCCTCCTTTAGACAGCTCAGAGACTGAAACGAACCTGTAATATTTCCTAGTCTCCCAACTTGTCCTTACATCTTCAACAATCAAACATTGAAAATCTCATAGAGTCACAGTTCCCATGGAACAACTGAAATACTGTCACACTCACTGGAGTGAGCAAATAGTGATATACTCTCATGGAGACACTCAAATAATGAAATGCTGTCCACGGAATAACAGAAATCCTGACACACACCAGATGGAATGAATGAAATATTGACAAACCACAGAGCCAGAGAAATCCTGATAGGCTCCCCTTATTTGTGTAAGTATCGGTGTATTTGTGTGTGTATCTGTGTGTCTCTGTGTGGGGCAGGTCTGACAGTCTCTGTGCTGTTTGATGTGATGCAATGCCACCCTCTGCTGGTCTCCACACGCCACTGCACAGGCAGCAGCAGAGGATGAGAACCATCAGGGATTTATTCAGAGAGGGACTGAGAGGGCAGCAGCTCACAACACCATCCAAACTGATTTCTTCTTCATGTACTTATCTAAATGTCTTTTAAACGTTGTAACTGTACCCACTTCCACCATTTTGTCTGGAAGTTTATTCCATACACGAACAACTCTCTGTAAATTAATTGCCCCTCAAGTCTTTTAAAATGTTTGCTCCTCAAAACATAAAATATCCCCATAGTCTTGAAATCCTCCATCCCCAAGAAAAGATAACTGACATTCAACTTATCTGCACCCCTCATGATTTATAAGCCTCAATCAGGTCACCCCTCAACCTCCTACGCACAAATGAGAAAAGTCCCATCCTATCCAGCCTCTCCTGATAACTCAAACCATCCATTCCCAGCGACATCCCGGTAAATCTCTGCTGAACCCTCTCCAGATTAATAATATCCTTCCTATAACAGTGCGACCAGAACTGGACACAGTACTTCAGAAGATGCCTCACCTCCATCCTGTACAACGAGAAAATGACATCCCAACTCCTAAACTCAAAGGTCTGAGCAAAGACGGTAGCGAACTAATGTCTTCTTAACCACCCTGTCTATATCTGACACAAACTTCAACGAATTATACCTGATGTCCTAGCCTCTGTTCTGCAACACTACCAAAGGTCCTAATTTAAATTGTATAGGTCCTGCCCTTGTTTGTTTTCCCAAAAGCAATGTCTCGCATTTATGCAAATTAAACACAATCTGCCACACCACAGCCCAATGAGTGATATTCGCACCCCCCCCCCACACAACCCTGACATGTTTTGAAAGACCGAGCGTGGTTTGCCTTGTGCGGGCAGGAGGAGAGGGGATGGTGGATTGCAGATAAGCCGGTGTTGAGGAGACTCATTTTCTTCAGGTTAGAAGGGTTGCCATGGGTACCCGGATGGGCCCTAGTTATGCCTGTCTCTTCATGGGGTACGTGGAACATTCCTTTTTCCAGTCCTATTCTAGCCCCCACCCACAGCTCTTTCTCCAATGCATTGATGGTATCATTGGTACTGCTTCTCTCTCTCGTCTGGAATTGGAAAACTTCAAATATTTTGCTTCCAATTTCCACCCTGCCCTCACTTTCACCTGGTCTATCTCTGCACCCTCCCTTCCCTTCCTCGACATTTCTGTTTCCATTTCTGGGGATAGACCGGCCACTAATATCCATTACAAACCCACAGACTCCCACAGCTACCTGGACTATACATCCTCACATCCCACTTCCTGTAAAGACGCCATCCCATTCTCTCAGTTCCTCCGTCTCCGTCACATATGTTCAGATGAGGCCAACTTCGACAAGGGAGCCTCCGATATGTCCACCTTCTTCCTCAACCGAGGATTCCCCAGCTCCGTTGTCGACAGGGCCCTCAACCAGGTCCGACTCATCTCCTGCACTTCTGTCCTCACTTCTTCTCTTCCCTCCCGCAACAGGGATAGGGTTCCCCTTATCCTCACCTACCATCCCACCAGCATCCACATCCAGAAGATCATCAGATGCCATTTCCGCCACTTTCAGCGAGATGCCACCACCAGAAACATATTCCCCTCCCCTCCCTTGTCTGCCTTCCGCAGGGACCGTTCCCTCCAGGACACCCTGGTCCATACTTCCTTCACCCCCAACACTTCCCCTCAGCCCTATGGCACCTTCCCCTGCAACCGGCGAAGGTGCAACACCTGCCCTTTTACCTCCTCCCTCCCCAGTATCCAAGGGCCCAAAGATACCTTCACCTGCACTTCCCCGAATCTGGTCTACTGCATTCGCTGCTCACAACGTGATCTCCTCTACATTGGGGAAACGAAGTGTAGACTTGGCAACCGCTTTGTGGAACATCTATGTTCTGCTCGCAAAAAAGACCATAAACTACCTATTGCCTGCCACTTTAACACACCATCCTGCTCCCTGGCCAACATCTCTGTCTCTGGCTTGCTGCAGTGTTCCAGCGAAGCCCAACGCAAACTGGAGGAACAACACCTCATTTTCCGCTTGGGGACCCTGCAGCCCTCCATTCTCAATATTGAGTTCAATAATTTTAGGGCCTAAACTCTCCCGTGTCCCAGCCCCCACCCCACGCACCGGGCCTTGTTACCACACAGCCTGCCATTGCACACCCCCTGTTGTTAGTCACTAACAGTCCCTATTAACAACTGTTCACCCTCCCAGCCTGATCGTTATCAACTCCTTGTCTGTCCAACTTCTTTCTCTCTCTTTGGGCCCTATCATATTGTTTTCTCTCTACCCCACCCACCTCCTTATTTTCAGTATATAAACTGACATTTTCCCAGCCACCATCACTTCTGAGGAAGGGTCACTGGACTCCAAACATTAACTCTATTTTCTCCTTCACAGATGCTGCCAGACCTGCTGAGCTTTTCCAGCAACTTTGTTTTTGCTCCTAGAATATAATTTGTTGCCTTGTAACATTTAATGGTTTTAGAAGGAGGGCAGTTACACGTTAGAGGCGGGAAATAGTGATCTGCAATACGATCTTTTGGGGTTGGAAATTATGCTCTTCTGTCGTGTCTGGTGTTCAGTAATGTCTAATCAAGATTCTTCATAGTGCAGAATATGTCTGCAGAATTTCTTTCCCTGACATT
The DNA here is from genome assembly GCF_021869965.1 of Rhincodon typus. Lineage (NCBI taxonomy): Eukaryota > Metazoa > Chordata > Chondrichthyes > Orectolobiformes > Rhincodontidae > Rhincodon > Rhincodon typus. The sequence continues at coordinate 4,882 of NW_025975557.1, forward strand.
GAAGTGTACAGATATAGGAGGAACTGTCGTTGCTGGAGAATCTGAGATAACAAGGTATAGAGCTGGATCAACACAGCAGGCCAAGCAGCATCAGAGGAGCAGGAAGGCTGACGTTTCCAGCCTGGACCCTTCTTCAGAAATGGGGGAGGGGAAGGGGATTCTGGAATAAATAGAGAGAGAGGGGGGGAGGCGGATGGAAGATGGATAAAGGAGCAGATAGGTGGAGAGGAGACGGACATGTCAAGGAGGCGGGGATGGAGCCAGTAAAGGTGAGTGTAGGTGGGGAGTTAGGGTGGAGGTTGGTCAGTCAAGTGAAGACGGGCTGCAGGGTTCCCAAGCGAAATATGAGGTGCTGTTCCTGCAGCCTTTGGGTGGCATCGTTGTGGCACTGGAGGAGGCCCAGGATGGACATGTCATCCAAGGAGTGGGACGGGGAGTTGAAGTGGTTCGCGACTGGGAGGTGCAGTCGTTTGTCGCAAACCGAACATAGGTGTTCCACAAAGGGATCTCCAAGCCTCCACTTGGTTTCCCCGATGTAGAGGAGGCCACATCAGGAACAGGGGATACAAGATACCACATTAGCAGATGTGCAGGTGAACATCTGTTTGATGTGGAAGGTTTCCTTGGGGCCTGGGATGGGGGTGAGAGGGGAGTGTAGGGGCAGGTGTAGCACTTCCTGTGGTTGCAGGGAAAAGTGCCGGGGATGGTGGGGCTGGTGGGGAGTGTGGAGCGGACAAGTGAGTCACAGAGAGAGTGGTCCCTCTGGAAGGCAGATAAGGGTGGGAAGGGGAAAATGTCTTTGGTAGCGGGGTCAGATTGCAGGTGGTGGAAGTGCCAGAGGATGATGCATTGGATCCGGAGGTTCGTGGTGTGGTACGTGAGGAGAAGGGGGGTTCTATTTGTGTTGTTATTGCGGGGAGGGGGTGTGAGGGATGAGTTGTTTGAAACACGGGAGAGATGCGGTCGACGGGGTTTTCGACCACTGTGGAGGGGAAGTTGTGGCCCTTGAAAAACGAAGACATCTGGGATGTCCGGGAGTGGAATGCCTCATCTCGGGAGCAGATACAGCAGAGGCAGAGGAATTGGGAAGAGGGGATGGAATTTTTGCAGGACAGTGGGTGAGAGGAGGTGCATTCTACATTGCTGTGGGAGTCGGTAGGCTTGAAATGGATATCAGTTTCCAGGTGGTTGCCAGAGATGGAAACAGAGAGGTCCAGGAAGGAGAGAGAGGTATCGGAGATGATCCAGGTGAACTTAAGGTTGGGGTGGAAGGTGTTAGAGAAGTGGATGAACTGTCCATGGTGAAGATGAGGTGTTGGGGACCAGGGAATCGGAAGTTTTGGAGGAGGTGGAGGGCGTGGGTGGTGTCACGGATGTAGGTGGGGAGTTCCTGGACCAATGGGGAGAAAATGGAGTCAAGATAAGTGGAGATAAGTTCGGTGGGGCAGGAGCAGGCAGAGACAATGGGTCGACTAGGGCAGTCAGGTTTGTGTATTTTGGAAAGGAGTTAGAAACGGGCAGTGCGGGGTTGGGGAACGATGAGCTTGGAGGCTGTGGGTCACCTGAAGTGATGAGATTGTGAATGGTCTGGGAGATGATGTTTTGGTGGTCGGGGGTGGGGTCATGATCAAGGGGGCGGTAGGAGGACGTGTCAGAGAGCTGGCGTCTGGCCTCAGTGACGTGGAGGTCAGTGCGCCATACTACAACTGCACCTCCCTTGTCTGCGGGTTTTATGGTGAGGGTGGGATTGGAGTGGATGGAGCGGAGGGCTGCATGTTCTGTGGGGGAGAGGTTGGAGTGGGTGAGAGGAGTGGAGAGGTTGAGGCGATTGATGTCTTGACGGCAGTTGGAGATGAAGAGGTCGAGGGAGGGTAGGAGGCCTTGGGGTGGTGTGCAGGAGGAGGGGGTGTGTTGGCAGTGGGAGAAGGGGTCAGCACAGGGAGGGTTAAAATAATAGCCATTTCAGCTGGAAATCATAGACAAGCAATTAAAGATGTTAACAGTTTATCTCAATGGCACAGCACATGCACTCAACATCCTATAGTTGAGGTAAGTACCTTGACCCAAAATCTGGGCATGCCTTCAGTCTTGTGTAATGGGTAGAATGCCTCTGTGCCAGAGCTCTGGATTCGATTCCCAAGCCTGAACCTGTGGTAATGTCACTAGCTCTGGACCAAACGTTCTGGATTCAAGTCCTGCCAGTCGCAGAGGTGTGTCACAGCATGTCAGAACAGGTTGATGAGCAAATTTACAGGAGAGTAATGTTGCAGATTCAGGGGCCATCGCAGTGTGGTGGTGGTTTTTCAACCTTTGGGTCCAAAGGTCTAGATTCAAATCCCACAACGGTGTTTCATAATATGTATGAACAAGTTGATTAAATTTTTTCTAGAATTGTGACTTGATCGAGAAGGAAGCGGTATCAGTGTTGAATTTCAGAATTTAGGCCCGGGATAACAGAAAGCACAGACATTCATGTTGATTGGAGTAAAATGTGCACCTTATATATGGTTATAAAATCATCAAGGGCATGGATAGAGTGAATAGTCAGGGTCTTTTTTCCCAGAGTATGGGGAGTCAAAAATTAGAAGGGACAGGTTTAAGGTGCGAGGGGAAAGATTTAAAAAACATATGAATGAACTGCCAAATGAAATGCTGGAGGCTTGTGAAAACACCATTTTAAAGGTATCTGGATGGGTATACGAATTGGAAGGGTTCAGAGGAATATAGGCCAAACACAGGCAAATGGGACTAGATTAATTTCGGATACCTGGTCAGCATGGACATGTTGGGCCAAAGGATTTGTTCCCATACTGTATATCTTTATGATTCATTCATCCAATTGATCAAGATCTCTTTGTAATCTTGGATAACCTTCCCTGTCTACGGTTCAAATAATCTCAGTGTCATCCGTAAACTTGCTAACCATGCCTTCTATAATTTTCATCTGAATCATTTATTTAAATGACAAACAAAAGTAAGTCCAGCACCGATCCC
>NW_025975558.1:0-7874 GCF_021869965.1 Rhincodon typus
CTAAAGTGCTATATAAGTGAGAGTAGTTATTTTACAAAATGACCAAGAAAATTCAATTTCCTTCTGAAAACCTGACCTTCCTACTTCATAGCTTGCTAGTTATTTGTTGATAATTCGGAAAATGGCAAGTCTACTGTAATTAAAAACGATGTTAATCTGTAGTGCCTTTATTGCAATGAGACGTCTATTATTATTGAGAATTTTAAAGCCAGATATGACACCGAATTGTGTTGGAAATGTTTGGTCAGATGATCGAAACTTGATCAGAAAGATTTTCAAGAACTGCTTTGAAGGAGCAAAGTGAAGTGGAGAAGATTAGGAGGGAAATTCCAAGTGGTAGAGCTCAGAAGCTCTTGGCATGGCAATCATGGATGCAACAATGAAAGTCAGGGATGCCCAAGTATCCTGGATTAGGAGCACAGATATCTGTAACGGTTGCCATGCTAGAGGCAATTGCGGAGATGGAGAAACCTTAATTTGATTAAGGCCAAAGTTGGGTGGGGGGTAGGTGTGAGAGATGGAACTAAAACAAGAACCTTGCAATATGTTCGCTTAAAATGAAATGCCCCGTTTATGTAGCATCCATTTGGTACCAAAATCAAAATCGAAATTGAGCCCTTGGGTATTCCCTGTATGTTGTCAGGGAATTGCTGATTTAAGGAGTGAGGAAAGGAGCAAACGCCTTTCTCACGTTAGCGTACTATATTTTGATTCATGAATGCCGTCCATACAATGCACTGGCTAATATTAACTCTGTGTATCTCTTAGTTTAAAAGCTGAAATGCAAGGCAGTATTGTTACTGCTTTTAAAAGCCTTTTTTAGTTTTACTGTGAACAGTTTCTGCACTGAGTATCAACACAATCTGAGCATAAATAGGTTTTATTTCAAATTTGGAAATAGTGATCATTTGAATTTTTATCGATGTAGTTAATGTTGCAAACTCTCCTTAAAGTGTGCAAGAAGTCCTGTTAGCATTGCTGCAGAATATTTTAGTGCTGTTGTGAAAGCATTACATGGAGAAGGCATAATTGTTTTTAACTTTTTCTCTTTGCATTCTAGTTGCAAAATTGGAGGAAAAATCCATTCAGAGGGAATTACTGTGTTTTGTTTTTATTCTTCCACAGCACAAGCAGTGGCAAAGCTGGGGGTGGGAGGTAGAAGAAGGGCTGTTTATAAAGTGATCTTCAACAGAGACCGAATCAAACAAGCGACTCGCAAAGGTGCAAGAGTGTCAGGGGTGAGTATGGTTTGTCTCCCTTCTGCCTTTCCTCTTTCTATACATAACTAATTAGTCTGAGATTCAAGTATGGATATTGGGGTTATGGCAAGTTCTGTCAATCTGTTAGAAATTGGATGAAATTGTCCATTTATTTACATTAGAGTTGAGGCGGAGGTGAGGTCTACCACGATTATATGACAGGATGAAGCAGACTTGAGGGGCTGAATTGCCCACTGTTCCAAGCTCTTATGTTCTTATCAGGAATACATTTATCCAAAATCTTGTGTCGGTTAATCGTGTATCAAGGATAAAAAGGAAATGAAGCAAAGAGATTTCCCTACCTCATTTTTCTTTCTTCAGAAGATAGCACAAGATGTAGCATCAAAGCAAGCAATAAAATTTTAAGATTTCCTTCCTTTACCAAATGTTGTAAATATGCTCGTATTGATCTTGTTGATTAATTATTCTCAATACTATTATGGTCATGTTTAACTCTTTCACTATTTAATGCAAAGCAAATTTTGGGTATGTCCACTGAGCGCCAGTGCAGAGGCTAGTGACTGTAGACATCTGCGCGAAATGTTCCTAAATCATCAAGGTGTCTACAGGGACTGAAGATATTCATTCTTAAATAAGGAAAGGTCTTTCTGTTGCCCTTAGATTCATTTCAGATTATTTTGACCAAAAGCTGATTTTTTTGATGATCATTCTGATCTTTCATGGAGTTTTGCTCGAAGTAACTTGTATATCTGATATCCAATTACCATTTAGGATGTTCTGCTGGGACCCTGGACCTGCTGTTTACAAATAGTTCATTGTCAATCAGTTAGATTTGCTGCGCCTTTTACACTTATGACTATGTTATTTGAGTTTAATAGAAAAATGCAACAAATATAAGAGTACAGCTGGATGTTTAGAAATTGATAAGGTATTGATTTATGTGCGCAACTCATGGGATTGTAAACTAAAATAGAGGAATTAATTAAATTTTGTTTCCTGGTGTTCAATGGCTTTGCAGTGTATGTAATGCTTTTAAGCACTATAACTAATGTGCAGCAAAATTCTTGACACTGTGAAATTCTCAGTGGCTTGATCTATATTGAGATATCTCCACAGAGCAGAATTGACAGCACAAGAAAATGGAAAGGAACTTGAAGGATGCTGGACAAAAGTTTATTCCTTTTATCTCTCTCTATTGCTGGTGAAGCTGTCTTGATATAGGAATTGTGGTTTTATGGAATAATAGATCATATTTTCTTCCAGGTCTAAACATTACTAAATAATGTAGTGTAGTAAGTGCACAGCAATGGTATTTGTGAATACTATTGTTGTGGCACAATTTTCTCCTTTCCACAATATATATTTGAGCAGACGCACGAATAGATCTGTCCCAGATTACCAGCTGTTAAATTACATTTTAAAAATTTTACTGAATCTGATATGCAAAATTCCATTGAGCCCAAGTAGTCTCTGCTGGTGTTTTTGCTTTCCCACCCTACTTCATCTAACACTTGATTCCTTTCTTCAAGCACTCTGAACCACATTGCGGCCATCCTTTAATCAGTGCTATTTGAATTAAGTGACATGATGACACTGAGCTAACCCCCAACATTGTTATTAGGAATTAAATTGCAGAAATTGTTCAGCCATAAAGCCATGTTTTATTCCCACTCCTTTAGTTTCCTTTTTTTTAGGTTTTTTTTGTTAACTTATAGGCTGTCCGACTAACCGCCAATCTTCAAACAGTCATCCTGTGGCAAAACTGGCCAGCCTGAGTGAATTACTGTTGCTTCAATAGAGTGGGCCTGAAATTGTTGAAAGAGAAGTAATGCATCTGATAGTCATGAATTGGAACAGTAGATTGCATATACACATTAATGGATATAAGGTACCAGTAAAGTGGAAATCAGGAAACAGCTCTAAAAGAATTTGGGTTGACAAGGTGTAGAGCTGGATGAACACAGTGGGCCAAGCAGCATCGTAGGAGCAGGCAGGCTGACGTTTCGGGCCTAGACCCTTTCTGATGAAGGGTCTAGGCCCGAAATGTCAGCCTTCCTGCTCCTATGATGCTGCTTGGCCTGCTGTGTTCATCCAGCTCTACACCTTGTTATTTCAGATTCTCCAGCATCTGCAGTTCCTACTATCTCTGATAGAATTTGGGTTGGCCTCTTCTCTGTGTGATTTAAGAAATCAACTAAATTATTAGTTTTTCTCTTTTCTTTTGGTAAAGAAAATCTGGAACAAAAGATTTACTTGGCTAAAAGACATATTCACCTCCAAGCTGGGAAATTCTCACAAATTAGGATTTTAATTGTAGGGAACAAATGGTGACTCGTTCCGAATATTTCAATTACTTGGTGTCCTTTAGCACAGCAGACTGAGGAAAAAGAATGATATTCAGGCTGGTGTATGTTCGTGGTGTTAACCAAGATTCAAATGAGGATTTGTTCATAGTTTGCATTGTAACAATGAGGTGTGAAATTCTACCCAGGCCATCGGCGAAAATTGGGATCTAACCGCACGAAAGAGATTCTTGTGCTCACTTGAATCTGCCTTGTAAACAATACCGTCTCTACAAATGTAGCTTTGTTAGTCTTTAATTGCTCCTGTTTAGAGATGTAAAATAGTCCCAATGAAAAGACTTGCATATTTAGCACATTTTCTTTACTATTTGGGAGTGATATCTTTCTTTACTTCTGTGGAGGTCTGAAATTGAAAACACCAAATGTGTACGTTTTGCAGTGAAACAGTCTCTTTGCCTTGCTTAGATAACAAGGTGTAGAGCTGGATGAACACAGCAGGCCAAGCAGCATCATAGGAGCAGGAAAGCTGACATTTCGGGCCGAGACCCTATCTTTGCCTTGCTTGTTTCTTCCCTCTGATCTGGGTGACGAAAATATCATTGGTCCCGGTGGGTCTGATGTTTTGTCTAAATGTCCATGTTTCATGTTTAGACATAGCCTGTATATGTTGAGGCATTGTTTGTTTGATCATAGATAGCAATACAGGTGAGCCTTTGCATTCCCTCCCCAAACATTTAGCAATGTTTCTGCCCAATGAATAGTCATCAGAGGGCCTCTTGTGGCAAATCGTACCACAGTTATCACAGCAGCTGAGAAGAAATAACTGCACCTTTGAGTAGGAAAACTAAGTTTTGGCTGAAGTTGTAGTGATTTATTTGCATATTTCAGTGGAGCCCTCTGTTTTTTCCAGCTGTGTTGAAATTCTCAATCAAGTCAATCCCAAAGGCATTGCTTGAGTAATTGAAGATTCTTTTGGTTGATTCTCCTTTGCCTGGAATCCTCCAGAAATAAGGGTGACGAACTTAGAGCATGGATCAGTACTTGGAACTATGATGTTGTGGCCATTACGGAGACTTGGATAACACAGGGGCATGAATGGTTGTTGGATGCTCTGGGGTATAGATGTTTCAAAAGAAATAGGGAGCGAGGTAAAAGAGGTGGAGGAGTGGCATTGCTAATCATGGATGGTATCACAGCTGTAGAAAGGGAAGTCATGGAGGAGGGTTTGTCCACTGAGTCAGTATGGGTGGAAGTCAGAAACAGGAAAGGAGCAGTCACTTTATTGGGAGTTTTCTATAGACCCCCCAAAAGCAACAGAGACACTGAGGAACAGATTGGGAGACAGATTTTGGAAAGGTGCAGAAGTAATAGGGTTGTTGTCATGGGTGACTTCAACTTCCCGAATATAGACCGGAACCTCCTCAGTGCAAACAGTTTGGATGGAGTAGATTTTGTCAGGTGTGCCCAGGAAGGATTTCTGACTCAATATGTAGATAGGCCGACTGGAGGGGAGGCCATATTGGATTTGGTGCTTGGCAATGAACCAGGCCAGGTGTCAGATCTCTCGGTGGGAGAGCATTTCGATGGTAGTGATCACAGCTCCCTGACCTTTACAACAGTCATGGAGAGGGATAGGAGCAGACAGTATGGCAAAGTATATTTTTGGGGGAGGGGGAATTACAATGCTATTAGGCAAGCACTACTGGGATCAGATGTTCTCAGGGAAATGCACGACAGAAATGTGGAGGTTGTTTAGGGAGCAGTTGCTATAAGTACTGGATAGGTTTGTCCCACTGAGGCAAGGAAAGGATGGTAAGATGAAGGAACCTTGGATGACCACACATGTGGAACACCTAGTCAAGAGGAAGAAGGAAGCTTACTTAAGGTTGAGGAAGCAAGGATTGGATAGGGCTCTAGAGGTCTACAAGGTAGCCAGGAAGGAACTGAAGAATGGATTTAGGAGAGCTGGAAGAGAGTATGAGAAAACCTTCGCGAGTACGATCAAGGAAAACGTCAAGGCGTTCTATGCTTACGTGAGGAGCAAGAGGATGGCCAGAGTGAGGGTAGGGCTCATCAGGGATAGTGGAGGGAACTTGTGCGTGGAGTCAGAGGACGTAGAGGAGGTCCTTAATGAATACTTTGCTTCAGTATTCACCAGTGAGAAGGACCTTGACGTTTGTGAGGACAGCATGAAACAGGCAGATATGCTCGCACAGCTTTATGTTAGGAAGGAGGATGTGCTAGAAAGTTTGAAAAACCTGAGTATAGATGAGTCCCCTGGGCCAGATGGAATATACCCAAGGTTGCTACGGGAAGTGAGGGAAGAGATTGCTGCTTCTTTAGCAATGATCTTTGCGTCTTCACTGACCACTGGAGAAGGACCAGAAGATCGGAGGGTGGCAAATGTCATTCCCTTGTTCAGGAAAGGGAATCGGGATAATCCTGGAAATTACAGACCGGTTAGTCTTACTTCTGTGGTGGGCAAAGTATTGGAAAGGATTCTGAGAGATAGTATTTATGATTATTAGGAAAAGCACAGTTTGATTAGAAATAGTCAGCATGGCTTTGTGAGGGGCAGGTCATGCCTCACAAGCCTTATTGAATTCTTTGAGGATGTGACAAAACACATTGATGAAGGTAGAGCAGTGGATGTGGTGTATATGGATTTTAGCAAGGCATTTGATGAGGTTCCTCATGGTGTGCTCATTCAGGAAGTAAGGAGGCATGGGATTCAGGGAAATTTGGCAGTCTGGATACAAAACTGGCTGTCCAATAGAAGACAGAGGATGGTAGAAGATGAAAAGTATTCAGCTCGAGCTCGGTGACCAGTGGTGTTCCACAGGGATCTGTTCTGGGGCCTCTGCGCTTTGTGATCTTTGTAAATGACTTGGATGAGGAAGTGGAAGGGTGGGTGAGTAAGTTTGCCAATGACATGAATGTTGGTGGAGTTGTGGACAGTGTGGAGGGCTGTTGTAAGTTGCAATGAGACATTGACAGGATGCAGAGCTGGGCAAAGAAGCGGCAGATGGAATTCAACCCAGAAAAGTGTGAAGTGATTCATTTTGGAAGGTCAAATTTGAATGCAAAATACAGGATTAATGACAGGATTCTCAGCAGTGTGGAGGAACCGAGGGATCTTGGGGTCCACATCCACAGATCCCTCAAAGTTGCTACCCAAGTTGATAGGGTTGTAACAAAGGCGTATAGTGTGTTGGCTCTCATTGGCAGGGAAATTCAGTTTAAGAGCCGCAAGGTTATGCTGCAGCTCTATAAAACTCTGGTTAGACCGCACTTGGAATATTGTGTTCAGTTCTGGTTACCTTATTATAGGAAAGATGTGGAACCTTTGTGAGAACATTGTGAGAACAGCTTGCAAACAAATAAAGTTCTTGTTACTGTTGAAATTCCTTAATAATAGCCCATAACTTGGATTCTTTTTCACTGCACATGCGCGCAAACACACACACACACACACACACACACACACACACGGAGTTAAAATATGCCTTCCGTAGCAATCACCCATACAGACTTGCACGATCCAGTTAAAATATGCAAGTTATAATTGAGAGGTAACCTGCAAATTCTATTCACAATAGAATCGTACTTATTTTAGTTTGGTTATTGACTTTGTCACTTAATCTATACCTTAATATTTGTATGCTATTTAGGATCATATGAATGTATCAAGTAAGCTTTCCCCATCAAGGCCTCAGCTGAGGGTTTAGTTAAAATTATTATCACTATTGCTTTCTAAAATTTACAACAAAAGATGTCTTCAAAATTGGCTGGGTCTTGACCTGTCAGTTGTAGTGTGCTCTTGTCATGCCTGGTCTTCAGTTGGCAGGACAGTTGAATAAACTGGTGCATTAGATACCTTGGATGCAGCTGTCACCGTGAAGTAGTGTCGATCAGAAATTTGATCAACACATGTGAAACCTCATCTTCCTTGGAGTGCAAACCATCACCCGTCAAGGTTCAGTGGGAGCTGGAAAGCTGGGAGAAGCTGAGAAAGATTGATTGTTGGATGTAACACTTGATCTGTTTTCTCGAATCTTGTGTAATTTTTTCTTTCTGTTGGCATTCATTTCCAGAACTTGTTTTCAAGATCAGTTTGAAAGTAGACTAGAACTGAATAAATGTTGCTTTCATGGTAATGCAATATTTGTTTGAAGGTTATGCTTTTGTTCAGTCATGCTTTTTTGTACTTGTGTGGTTTAAAGTTGTTAAAACATCAACTTAATTTAGTTGAAATATATTTTGTAAACTCTTCTATAAATTGGAACAACTCTTGGAAATACATTTGAGATAACAAGGTGTAGAGCTGGATGAACACAACAGGCCAAGCAGC
>NW_025975559.1:0-7873 GCF_021869965.1 Rhincodon typus
TTTAAGAGGTGTCTGGATGGTTACATGAATAGGGAGGGAATAGAGGGGTTTGGATTGAATAAGGGCAGAAGGTTTATTTTTTAGTTTAGTCAAGGCATGATGATTGGCACAGGCTTGGAGGGCCAAATGGCCTGTTCCTGTCCCATACTTCTATTTGTTCTTTTTAAACAACTATCCAACAATTTCGAGGTCACTATTATGTGCTTTTAGTCAAGATTTGTTTATTCAGTTTAAATTCCTTAATTCTTGTGGTGGGGCTGAACTCATGTCCTCAGATCATTAATCCTGGCCTCAGAATTACTAATGCAGTTACATTTCTTCATTATTTCTCTCCATCACTTTTAAACAAACCTCTATCCAGCATTTTTCTATGCTAATACTGCCTCCTTGTGCCCTGGCCTCTTAATCTATCTGAGTGGTGGGAAGTTCCCTCTCTTCAACACAAATGGTAGTTAAGAAAGAACATTTTCTGCCCTTCTATGCTTAATCTTTGCAATTCAAAAAAATCTCAGTGTTTGTAATGAGATTTTAATCTATTGTTTTCATTTTTAATCAGGTTTTCATGTTTTTAACTAAGCTGAAATTCATAGAGTCACAGAGATGTACAGCACAAAAACAGACCTTTCATTCCAACTCGTCCATGCCGACCAGATATACTGAATTAATCTTAAGTCATCTTGAGTTCTGAGGAAGGGTCACTGGACCCGAAACGTTAACTCTGTTTTCTCCTCCACAGATGCTGCCAGACCTGCTGCGCTTTTCCAGCAACTTTGTTTTTGTTTAAAAGTTAGTTTTCACTTTTATCCAAAGATTGGAAAAGCATCGAGGTGTGTATAGTGCACAGAATTCTCAGCTCTGATGCTTTAGTAAATTCAAATACAGTACTGTCATAGACCTACTACATTCTCTGTGCATCATGAATTAGCATTTTGCCTACACAATCTCTGACTAGATCAGATTACAGAACAATGCATAACTTTTGCTGAGTTAGCACATTAGGCCTAATGCTCCATCCAACTGTAAATAAAGTCACTGGATCATCTGGGTTTCCACAACACAATGATACAATATCCTTTATTGGCATAGTGTAACACACGTAGGTTTAAATTAAATGTTCACATTCACATGAATTTCATAAAATTAATATTCACATTTACTTATACAAGTTTCACTAAAAACCATTCAGTATTTCATACACATAATTCTGCCACATAGATACAGCATGGTTCTATTGCACTCCAGCTCCTAAAAAATAAGAGGATCTCAAAATGGAAAATTGGTAGCAGTATTCTTCACTTCCACATGGAAACAGACGCCACCTCTTTCTGCACCTGTAATACATAAAAACCATTTAGACAAATATTCTTCGAAACAGACACAGGTCACAAGTATATTTAAAGCATAGGTGTTTTCAGTTTTCTTTCTTATTATTTCAGCCATAGAGTCATACAGCACAGAAACCCTTTGGTTCAACTCGTCCATGCTGACCAAGTTTCCCAAACAAAACTAGTCCAATTTGCCAGTGTTTGGCCCATATCCCTCTAAACCTTTCCTATCATATACCTGTCCAAATGTCTTTTAAACGTTGTAACTGTATCTCCTTTATCCTCTTAATAAAATCCCGAAAGTAAAACACACACTGGACAATAAATTGTCAACTCAAAGACCAAATAGTAGCCGTTGTAATCTGTCATCCTATATTGTGGCTGCTTTTTAAAACACAGTATAAGATGCATTACACAAAGCCTTAGTGTGTACATGTGTTACATTGTGCCTGGCTTCAGAACTCTTGGTATTGGATTGAAGTGCAGAAATATTCCAGTCACTAAATATTCCCCCATTATGCAAGCATATAAACATACCAAGGAGCAGGAATAGGTCACTTGGCCCTCAAGCCTGTTGCACCATTCAATAAGGTAATAGCTGATCAGATTACTCCACGATAACCTTTCACTTCTTTGCTCATCTAGAATCTACCTACCTTTACATTAAAACATTCAAGAACTCTGCTTCCACCACCTTTTGAGGAAGAGAGTTCCAAAGACTTGACTTTTAGAGCTAAGTTCTCTTCAGCTCACTAGAAAATAGACAACTCCTTATTTTGAAATAGTCACCCCTAGTTTCAGAAAATAGACTATTGATTTTCAAAGTTCATTATACAACCTAATACTTGGGACTTTCATGGATTGAAATAGTTTTTGAAAAGAGATGAAGAATATTGACTTAAGATTGCCACAGCGGTCACCTGATCAGGTAAGTTGGCCAAGACTCTTGAAACCAACGTGGAATTAACAAGAAACAGCCATTCTAAAATTAAATAATCATCAATATTTCAAAAGATATCTTTTCTCCCATTTGATCATTTCCACTCATCATCTTCCAATTCTTAATATCCCACTGTTGACAAATTTACTCCACATTCATCAACGGCCATCAAATCACAAGCTCTTAAATAACCTTCACACTAATTAATTTAGTGACTGAATTATTTCATTCTAATATCCTCCATAATTTTCAAATGGTGTAATTAGAATTCCAAATGTAAGTCTACAAGGGATTTTATTTTTTGGCTTTCCATCAGATCTAAACAACAGCTACCACTTCTCACATCTGATGACTCAATCCCTGGTCACAAAGAGAAGCAAAGATGAAGGAGGCTGTTGAGCCTATTTAGCTCCTTATTGCTTAGAATCTACTAACATCCCAGTATCTTGTTGCCTTTTGAATGGTTGCAAATAGTACCTCCACCATCAATCTGGAATTCGCAACTTGTACAAGAATTATTCCCAAACATCATCCACAACATCAATTTCTTGCATGCTTCCATTTATTACTATAAATTGAGTCTTCAGGCATTGCGTAAACGTGGTGCTAGATTTACCTCAACTTAGTATTTTGTGTAACCTCAAGGACACTCTTATTTAAGACTTCCAAAGCTGAAAAGCTTCAGTATTGTTGACCTTTCCCTATAACTGAATCATGACATCATCTTAGTTACATTTTGCACGTTACATGCTGCACCACTTCTCAGGTCTGGTGCTTCTTTGGACCACAACATGTTACCTGATGGTGGCTATTATCCAACTTTAGTATTGGCCTCTGGCTTATATTATATGACAAGATAACCCAGTATTTTTTTTTAAACTTTGCTGAGTGTTGTTCTGCAAAGCATGTACAATGTTCTCTTCCCAATCTAACTCCATTCTTCTGGTATTTTTTTCTTTCAATGTTTAACAGCTTAACTGTGCCAAATGGAATTCAATGCAGGTGCAGACCCTTTCGCGGTTGCTTCATAGGTGGATCCCCTGCACTCCAAGTACCTGTGAATTTAACCAACATATATTGCTTTCTAAATTAAGTTTGAAGGAACCCTCATACAAATCCTTGTATAATTCCACCTAGCCAGACACCATTTCCTAAATTAACACCAATCACATCCTTTTTTTTCCAGCAAATTCCTTATCAAACATCAGGTTTTATTTAAACTTGTGCAGACTTTGACACTGTACTCTACCCAGGATTGGAAATCAAGGTAAACTTCATAATGGAACTTTGACATCAACTTAGCCTGCCATTTCCTCAAAAAAAGTCAAGAGGATTCGACATGGCAGGATCTTCAAAGCATTTTGGGTGTCCATCATCTAATTATTTTCACATAAATAACTCAAACTTGTTTCAACAATTCCATTTATTTGAGTTAGGTGTCCAGACTATGCCTGATGACTGACATCTTCCTTGCTGTAAAATTTAATTATCCAACAAGTTAATTAAACCATGTAACAGCAAAGTTGGAATTTTTTTTTTCTTTATTCATTTATGGAATGAGGGCATCACTGGCCAGGCAGCATTTATTGCCCATCCCTAATTGCCCAGATTGCTGTGTTGAAAGTTCTTGAATTAGTATCACTGACTTTTTTCTCAACTGACTACAAATGAAAATCCCTCATCTCTTCAAAGAAACTGCATTTCTCTCTACAAAACCTAAATCTAGCAAGTCTTTAAATACTGCTCCCACAGCAGATGAGTTTCTCAAGACATTTTTTCTTGGAGTTACAAGTAGGAGACAAGGTCATATTGACTTTTACAATGCAATCCCCTTCACCTCATTTCCAAAACAAAAACATTTTTTGAAATAACTACTCCAAATAGTCTAACTCAGATATTGTTCATAATTCCCTACGTTAAAGATCTAATACCTTCTGCATCCTACTGTGTTGAGAAAGAACTCCTCAGAGTCTGACTTTTATGTATTTTTTTCTCCGAAGCTCAACTGAGGAAACCCTCGTCTTCCCCACTTTTCTCCTCTGATTATGATCTTCAAGTTGTTAAACCCTAATTTGGTATCACTCAATCTTGATTATGATTTATGTCATTTGCTTTTCAACAAAAAGCAGTTGTGTACTTTGGGCCTTGATCACTGCTGGAGTTCCCCAAATGAAAGTTAAAATGATTCCAACTCTTTGGTTTTTGCTAATGTTTGATCTGCACATACAAAGTGACAGTGTTGTGAGATTCAACCTATACATATTTTTGTGGAGTCCTTGAGTCTTAACGTGGTTCCTTCCAATTGTGCCCCAAGCTACTCAGGAAATTTAGAGAAGAATCATGTTGAACATTCAGTTTGCATTCAGCAGTCTTGTTTTGATTCAGATAAACTTGGCAGGTAAATCACATTAATCAGTGATAGCTAGATTCCTACAATAATATATGCAAATTCATGTTACAAATGACAAAGAAACAGCAGACAGTATATGATGGAATGGTAGGAGAAGGGAAGTAAGTGACAACAGTTATACATTCTAGAGTATATAAATAAAAATAATAAAATGAAGAGAGTGTGACACAATCTCCAACATAAAAGCTGAAAACAGACAGATTCAGTCAGGCAATGCATCCAAGGCTTACCTTGAGCAATGACACAAGAGATCCACTATTTTGTGACATAGATCTTGTGCAATTTATTGTGGTCAGACACAGGGGAGGGAGAGAGAGAGAGAGAAACCTTCAGAGAGAGGGAGAGTTCAGATATGCAAGATGAAACAGAAGTTTAGCCATTTCTTTTTCTGAAGAAGGGTCCAGACCCGAAACATCAGCTTTCCTGCTCCTCTGACGCTGCTTGGCTTGCTGTGTTCATCCAGCTCTACACCTTGTTATCTCAGATTCTCCAGCATCGGCAGTTCCCATTATCTCTGAATCAAATTTCTTTGCTAATTGTTTTCAATTTGAAACAATCCTTTATTGATCGCCATCATACCTCTCAACTTAAAAATGTTCTATTAAAACTTCTATAAGCATTCTAAACCAACAAAATGGTTTATATACTCTCAAGATTCAAATAGTACAGATCAGGGAATAGTTTACTCAAAACTCTCAGGCCTATATTGCTCCAATAAATTAGGTGTGCCCAGCTCTGCACTTACCTTACTGAGTTCAGGAAATAACTCCTGTAGTACTAAGTCCAGTAGTACATATGTCAGCTGAAACACAAGTAAAATAAGTAAGTGCTCAAACCATATTACTTACTATTTCATAAAGCTTTTTAAAAAATTATTTGTTACCTTTATTGGAAACAGTTGCAATATGAAGTCACTTCTAGCAACTGTTTTAGGCTATTTAGTCTCATCCTAAGGGTACTCTCCCAAAACAAAAGCTAAACTTGCAGCATTATATTGAGTACTTGTTTAAGAAATCTTCACACACAATTGCCTAAGATTCATCAGTCACTGGGGCCTTCAAATCTGAAATCCACACAGATTGCACTGAACATAACGAAAGCAAATTTCTTATCCTAAAACCTCAGCCCAGCACAGTGAAATTCTTTTCACCAAGGAAGAAAATGCCAGTTTTCCTCCTCCAAAATTATACACTTGAAATCTGCCTGTTTCCATAATTTTATTAATTAAAATTTTCTATTTTCCCTAAAGTAGAAGCTCTTCAGAGAACATGTTGAAAACCTCATGTGCTGACAACATATAAAGCTCTTTCTCTCTACCATTCCCAGCCTCAGAACATCATGCCCTTAAATTGCTAGGGTTCTTATGCAGCATCCAGCCTTAGACATGTGAGAAAAAGACCTAGGGAAATGAGGATGACGCTCAACAGTTAATTAAGATTGGCAAGAATGCTTGTCAAGTCAGTGACGCCCACAACCAATGAACAAATAAAAACAGTTCTAAAAGCAACAGCTGCAGAGATAGCAGATTAACTGATATGATTTTCCAAACTGTTTTAGGTTCTAGACTGCTCCAATGGATTGGAAGTTAGAAAATTCTAGATGAGAAAGAAAGGAGAAAGAACAGCTTGAGATAGAAAAGGAATTCAAAAATAGGTGATGGAAATGAGAAGAACTAAAGCTAAATTTCAGACAAGAAAAAGATGAGAACGAAAGAGCATTTCAGAAGACAAACAGGGAATACCAATTTAAAATGATGCTGTTAAAAAGAGACAACAAATGTCAACCAAGACTCCAATGGCTAAATTAATCAATCTAAAGTCCAGAAGGAAAATGTTAAGCTTGTTTAGGCCCTACCAAAATTGACAAAAAGCCATGTGGGGATAGTCTTTATATCATTTGAGAAAAGAGCAAAACAAATTAATTACCTAAAAGAAAACTGGATGTTGCCCGTTCAGAGCAACATGACAAGTATAGCACTTGAAATTATGCCCCACCGTCTGAGGAAGCTTCAGAGGATCATGGCACTGTTATATTTTGAAAAAAGGCTGTCCTGGGTGCATATGAGGTAGGAATTGAGGAGCTGATTGTAATTTAAATGGACAAAGACTGTAGAAAGCTACAACACAGCTACAAAGGGAGGTCGTGGAGGAGGGTTTATCTACTGAGTCAGTATGGGTGGAAGTCAGAAACAGGAAAGGATCAGTCACTTTATTGGGAGTTTTCTATAGACCACAGAGACACTGAGGAACAAACTGGGAGACAGACTGTGGAAAGGTGCAGAAGTAATAGGGTTGTTGTCATGGGTGACTTCAACTTCCCTAAAATAGACTGGAACCTCCTAAGTGCAAACAGTTTGGATGGAACAGATTTTGTCACGTGTGTCCAGGAAGGATTTCTGACTCAATGTGTAGATAGGCTGACTAGAGGGGAGGCCACATTGGATTTGGTGCTTGGCAACAAACCAGGCCAGGTGTCAGATCTCTCAGTGGGAGAGCACTTTGGTGATAGTGATCACAACTCCCTGACATTTACTATAGTCATGGAGAGGGATAGGAGCAGACGTTACGGGAACATATTTAGTTGGGGGAGGGGGAATTACAAAGCTATGCTCCGCAGTTCTTGCCTAATAAATTGGGATCAGATGTTCTCAGGGAAATGCACGACAGAAACATGGAGGTTGTTTAGGGAGCACTTGCTACGAGTGCCGGATAGCTTTGTCCCACTGAGGCAAGGAAGGGATGGTAAGGTGAAGGAACCTTGGATGACAAGACATGTGGAACATCTAGTCAAGAGGTAGAAGGAAGCTTACTTAAGGTTGAGGAAGCAAGGATTGGACAGAGCTCTGGAGGTCTACAAGGTAGCCAGGAAGGAGCTGAAGAATGGACTGGGAAGAGCTAGAAGGGAGTATGAAAAAGCCTTGGCCGGTAGGATCAAGGAAAACCTCAAGGCATTCTATGCTTATGTGAAGAACGAGAGGATGGCCAGAGTGAGGGTAGAGCCAATCAGGGATAGTGGAGGGAACTTGTACACAGAGTCAGAGGAGGCTGGGGAGGTCCTTAATGAATACTTTGTTTCAGTATTCCAGTGAGAGGGACCTTGACATTTGTGAGGACAGCATGAAACAGGCAGATATGCTTGAACAAGTTGATGTTAGGAAGGAGGATGTGCTACAGATTTTGAAAAACATGCGGATAGATA
>NW_025975560.1:0-7873 GCF_021869965.1 Rhincodon typus
TGTCCGTCCTCCCTGGACTGACCTATCCCCTTCCTAACTCCCTACCTGCACTCACCTTTCCTGGCCCCATCCCCGCCTCTTCGACCTGTTTGTTTCCTCTCCACCTATCCTCTCCTCTATCCCTCTTCAATCCGCCTCCCACTCTCTCCCTATTTATTTCAAAACCCCCTTCCCCTCCCCCTTTTCTGATGAAGGGTCTAGGCCCGAAACGTCAGCCTCTCTGCTCCTATGATGCTGCTTGGCCTGCTGTGTTCATCCAGCCCTGCACCTTGTTGTCTCGGATTCTCCAGCATCTGCAGTTCCTACTATCTCTGGACAGACAAAGGAGTTGCTAACGATCAGGCTGGGAGGGTGAATAGTTGTTAATGGGAACTGTTAGTGACTGACAACAGGGTGTGTGTAATGGTAGGCTCTGTGGTAACAAGGGCTGGTGCGTGGGGTAGGGGGCTAGGACGTGGGTCTTTTGTGACTGAGTAGGGTAATACAGTACCTAGGCCTGAGCTGACAATGCATGTGATGATTTATTGTGGGAAAAATTCCATTTATCTTGTCAATCACACGTTTATCCTAGTTTTATAGTGGAATATACATGTCTACAGGTTTTTAATTGCTCTGCATATTACCAAGCCCCAACCCCCACTAAAATCTTGAAATTGATACGTTTCAAGTTGTTTCGACTGTACCCCCAATAGCTGCTCTTTCAATTGTTTCTCGTTTTATTTTCAGTGAAGGAGACCAATCGGCCCGTCAAGTCCATACATTGTAGCACTAACACTCGTATGTCTTCCTCCCCCTTCCTTGGCGTGAGCTCAGTCTGAAAACAGAAAGCCAGGCTGAAGGGTTCGTGAAGGAATGTGATACATGCCGCTAGCCTTGGGGCTTCTGTTGTTAATATTTTACGAAAGGAGAACACTATGTTACCCAACAACACGCCTCAATAAAAGACAGCCATATCCTGCTAGACTTGGCGGAAACGCTGGGGTTGATTCAAAACGTGATGAAATGCTTAGCGATTCTGCCAGGCGCCCTCCCCATTGACGCAAGTGATCAGGGACAAACGAGTTCGAGTTGTGGTCAGTTCGTATCCCCTTTTAAGTTCATGTCATGCGATGAGCCTCCTGGCGCCAGTGCAAGTGACCGTATGTACTTCCAACTTCAGTATTGTATCAGAATCCTCTGTATCATCCTGCGAGCTGTTCGACACAAAACACTGCACAATGTTCAATCTCTAAAATAACATGATATCTCACATCAGTTCTCCTAGACGCAACCGGCTGATACGCTCGTAACCTCAACCTACACTACCAAGATAATTTATTGGTTCAGATTTTTTTTATGTTGGAACCGTGAACAGCCACCTGGCGTTTACTATTTGAGAGTGATTTACAGATAGACCAATCATTGTATACCCGCACTGGCAATCTTTTGATCGTTTCTTGAACTGAATCTCACTTTTAGTTTGTGACTCTTGTTAGCCCTTAACTCCAGGGCATTTGCTTCTAACCTCGCTTTTTCCTGAACAAAAACAAAGTTGCTGGAAAAGCTCAGCAGGTCTGGCAGCATCTGTGAAGGAGAAAACAGAGTTAACGTTTCGGGTCCGGTGACCCTTCCTCAGAACTATTGTTTTTGTTCCTGATTTACAGCATCCGCAGTTCTTTTGGCTTTTTATTCGCTTTTTTCTGAAGTTAGTTTAAGTTCACAGGTTATGTTCGATGCCAGTGTAATGATAGAGCCGCTGACGTTATCGGAATGATAACTACAGAGATGTGGAATAATTTGAAGACTGAATTGGAACATTGTTCTGCTTTCCGCATCTCCATGTGTTCCCCTTCCAGTCTCCCTTGTTTGTATCTGATTGAATGTAACTAAGAATTCGTTTCTCTTTGAAATTGTTGATCTCTTTCTCATGCCCAGTGTGCTGGTCGGAATTAACTTTCACTGGATAGCCTGATCCATGGGACTCAGCGACAGCTGTTCAAGCACCTACTGAATATCCTTTTTTTCTAAAAAAAAACACTGAGATGTAACCAGTCTGTTCGGGTAAAGATAAAACAAAGAACCGCGGCTGCTGGAAACCTGAAAACAAAACCAGAAAATGCTCTTTTTCTGAGGAAGGGTCTAAACGCGAAACGTCAGCTTTCCTGCTCCTCTGATGCTGCTTGGCCTGCTGTGTTCATCTAGCTCTACACCTTGTTATCCCATAAAATGCTCTGTTTTTCTCTCTCCACAGATGCGGCCAGACTTGCTGAGTTCCGCCAGCTTTGGTGCAGTGGGATATTTAAAAGCAATTTCTGGTGAATTACCTTATCCCACTGAAGAAGTAGTCTGGGATCAGACTTTTTCCTTAAAACAAAGCATGATTTCTGCTTCTCAGTACAGGCAAAACATAGGCATTTCCGGCCTGGACTTGAAATAAACTAACTTTTTAAAATAGCTGCACTATAATTTCAAGGGTCACAGGGCCTGCACCTTTTATTTGTTTATAACATTTGGATTTTTCAAAGAAAAGGCCAGTCATGTTTTGGTCAGAATTAAATTTGCTCTTTTTGCCTCCCAGATATTCAAACTGCTCCAATAATGTTTCTGTGCAGTCTCCCTTTCTCTCACCAGTCGTTGGAAGCAGCAGCAGACAGCACCCACGTTTAGCTCCTAAAATGTTCTTCACACCTCACACAGACACCGAGCAATACTCCCCGAGGTGGGGCTGGGACTGTGTTACGCGTCCAAGACGTATGCAAGGAATGAGAATTTCAATCCCGCCAGTTAGTGCGCGCCAGCTTGTGGGTTTTTTTTTAATTTTGAGCAGAAAGCGTGAACTTTTCTACCCAGGATACAGAATCAGACAAAAAAAAGACACCATCAGCCTTGAAAACCCAGTGATCGCCTTAACTGAAGTGGTACAATTTAGACTGGTAAACCAAGGCAGTGTCAGCCTCAGTGGAGATAGCAGCGTGGGTTATTCAGTACTGACCCTCGGGCTAAACACATTCCTGTATATTCTTTCCATAGGTAAATACGCTTGGATGGAGTTATCTAAAAGAGTGTAATACTCAAGTGAAAGATGTGATTTTTTAACGGTATATTCAGTAATGTTTGTCTTGCAATATATTTATAATTTATGAATAAAGTATATTTTTGCAACAAAGGTGTTCTCTCCATAGATGCTCCTGGGGGCTCCCAGGATTCTCGTGCGTTGAGATTAGATTGACGACATCTATTGTATTTTACTTTTAACTGAAGCTCCTTTTTGGGCTGTGCTAACCCACAAAGGTGCTGTTGTGTGGGCTGAAATTGTACCTGATAACTGATCCTTACAAAAAAAAAGGTGTTTATACAAAGGAGCAGGTAATCTTGAGAGAGGCTTCTGAATTCAACTAAAATTAAACTAAATTCAATTAAACTAAAACAACTGCAGATGCTGGAGATCTGAAACAAAACAAAACAGAAATTGCTGGAGAAGTTCAGCAGGACTGGCAACATCTGTGGACAGAAAGCAGAGCGTTAATGTTACGGGTCCAGTGATCCTTCCTCAGAACTCAGTTCCAAATGAGGGTAATTAGTCCCGAAATGTTAACTCTGCTGAAGAAACCCTCAGCTGGTCTGGCAGCAGCTGTGGAGAGAGAGAGAGAGAGAGAGAGAGAGAGACAAACAATTTCTGCTTTTGTTCATGAATTCAGCATTCTGTGTTTCACTTCTGTCACCAAGACTTCCTCCGATTACCAATTAGCAGTCCATAGTGGGATATGTTATTCATCATAAGGTATTCTTCAGGCACAACTGTTTAAAGTTATAGATGTAGACAATGCCGAAGAAACATTTCACTTGAAACATTAACTCTATTTCATTCTCCACAGATGCTACCAGCCGGCTGTTTGTCCAGAATTTTCTTTTTATTTCAGATTTTCAACGTTCATCGTATTTTGCCTTTATTTTAAAATTCTAGTTGTATACATAAAGCTTTTTCTTCAGACCACTGTCACATACTCCCGTTTACAAAAAAAAATGTTTTACGAGTAATCCTTTACTTATTGAGAAGGGTTATTCAAGTTGGAAGTGTCATGATTTTGTTAACTGTTACATTTGTACTAAGTTGCATCAGATGCAGACCGCAAGCATTACTCGAACGCTGGGAGAGCTTTGTAAAATATCTTTTTTCAGATGGTTTTATTTTTGTGTGTGGTACCATGTTTTGTTTTAATGGTTGAAAGTTTCCTGGACCACAACATAAACATTGCAGAATTGCTTATGTTTGACGAAGCGGAGTAAAACAAATTGTCGTTGTC
The DNA here is from genome assembly GCF_021869965.1 of Rhincodon typus. Classification (NCBI taxonomy): domain Eukaryota; kingdom Metazoa; phylum Chordata; class Chondrichthyes; order Orectolobiformes; family Rhincodontidae; genus Rhincodon; species Rhincodon typus. The sequence goes on from NW_025975560.1 coordinate 4,284, forward strand.
TGTGCTGTCAAAATAAACAAGGCATACGCTGTAATTCCGAGCACCTTGTTAGGGATACCAAGTGTGGAGCTGGAGAAATACAGCAGGCCAGGCAGCATCGGCAGTTCTTGCTATCACCTTGTTAGGGATGACGCTCTTTCCTATCCGAACGAATCTGAGAAATATTTAAGGTACAGGATTGTTTCCAAAGCTTTTGTTGGTGTATTTTAATGCACCTTTGAAATAAGGCAGATTTTCTTTATTAAATTTAATAGGTAATGATCTCATCTGCTTCCAATATTTATCAGACTATAGAAAGGCCAGTAATTCCGATCGTTTTGAACAGAACCATCTGTTATTCGTCTCCAGTTGATGTGCTTTGGTTTAAATGTACCATATTTTTGCTAGTGCACTCAAGACTTATTAATAAAAAAAACGAGTTGCTCGGAAAAGTTAATTTATTCCGATGTCCATCAAGCAGCTGATGAGGGGAAGTGATGAGTAAAACATGTTTCTAATTTTAGATGAATATTGAACATGGAGCGTGTATGTTCAATCACCCGCGTGATTTCTTCTTTACATGCCAAATGACCGACACTTTTCTAGGGCTGAATTTGTATCATCTCAGCTGAACTCCGCCGTCACTGTCACAATGTATCAGCTGGTCACCAGATGGGATTGCCTGGAGATAGTAGGAACTGCAGATGCTGGAGAATCCGAGACAACAAGGTGCAGGGCTGGATGAACACAGCAGGCCAAGCAGCATCATAGGAGCAGAGAGGCTGACGTTTCGGGCCGAGACCCTTCATCAGAGAAGGGGGAGGGGAAGGGGGTTCCAGAAATAAATAGGGAGACAGTGGGAGGCGGGGATGGAGCCAGTAAAGGTGAGTGTAGGTAGGGAGTTAGGAAGGGGACAGGTCAAGGGGGCGGGATGAGGTTGGTCGGTAGGAGATGGAGGTGCGGCTTGAGGTGGGAGGAGGGGATAGGTGGGAGGAAGAACCGGTTAGGGAGGCAGGGACGAGCTGGACTGGTTTTGGGATGCGGTAGTGGGAGGGGAGATTTTGAAACTTGTGAAATCCACATTGATACCATTGGGCTGCAGGGTTCCCAAGCGGAATATGAGTTGCTGTTCCTGCAACCTTCGGGTGGCATCGTTGTGGCACTGCAGGAGGCCCAGGATGGACATGTCGTCTGAGGAATGGGAGGGGGAGTTGAAATGGTTCGCGACTGGGAGGTGCAGTTGTTTAGTGCGAACCGAGTGTAGGTGTTCTGCAAAGCGGTCCCCGAGCCTCTGCTTGGTTTCCCCGATGTAGAGGAAGCCACAGCGGATGCAGTATACCACATTGGCAGATGTGCAGGTGAACATCTGCTTGATGTGGAAAGTCTTCTTGGGGCCTGGGATGGGGGTGAGGGAGGAGGTATGGGGGCAGGTGTAGCACTTCCTGCGGTTACAGGGAAAAGTGCCGGGTGTGGTGGAGCTGGAGGGGAGTGTGAAGCGGACAAGGGAGTCACGGGATTACCTGGAGCAATGTTAGGAGTGGAACATGCATTAACATTAAACAACATGCTGCCCAGGGGATTGCTGCTGAAGTGTAGGCTGATCTCTAATGCACCAACAACTTTACTGAGCATACACCCCCTTTTTTTTTTTGAAATGACTTCCAGCTTTGTCTACTATTTTTCTCACAACAGCGGGACAGATTGCTCGCACCGTGTTTCTTTTTACAGAACGTGTCGTTTCACAATAAAACCTCGATTGGAGCCAGTAAGTGGATGGAGCAGTGAACACTAGGGAAAGGAAGCTAATAATTCGCGAGTTAATTATCCTCTCGATTCCTTTGAAACTTAAAAGAAAAACACGTGTGCGGTAAGAGTACTGAACAAGGTCCAATAATTGTAATTGATTTTCAAGCAGTTTTGCGCAGGTTACGAATGAGCTGAAGTCTGGGGAAGCAAGGAAGATGAGAATTGTGGATAGGTGCACCTTCTGAATGCTGTTGGACAGTCGCCGGTTGGAGGGGCATGGAGTTAATTCGACGTGGGCGAGGGCAATGCTTGAAGAGACTTGCAGTAATTATGAACATGTGATGGTGGGTGAGGTGGCATTTATTAAAACAAGGGGGAAGATTTCGAAATTGAAATGAGTCTCGGTCTCAAAGCAGCACGGTTTGTTAGTAAAACTGGTCGCAACTTCTACATCCCAAAAGGTAAAGCCAGAGTCGGGTGTTTCCAGCATTTTCCGTTTTTATTTCATTTCCAGACTTGGCCTTCTTAAAATGGAATGATATAGGTTAGAAAGGAATCCAACAAAGATAGTGATGTAAGGGATGCAATGACATAATGAAATGCATTACTTATCTTTCCCATCTGAGATGCCTGAGTATTATTAGATTCTTCTTCATCTCTCTAAGGGTGAACAGGAGTTTAGACCATAAAACATGGGAGTAGGGGTAGACCATTCAACCCCATCAAGCCTGATCTGCCATTCAAAACAGATCTTGGATAATACTCAAACCCACTTTCCTGTTTTCACTGCATCACCCTTAATTCCTGTGCTGATTAAAAATCTATCTCTGCTTTGAATATACTGAGCAACCTAGCACTGACAGCTCTCTGTAGCAAAAGAACGCACAAATTCACCACCCCACAGAGGAGAAATTCCTCATCCTGGTTTAATTGGGTAACGAGGGATTCCTTATTCTAAGATTATGCTATCTGGTCCTAGACTCGCTCACAAGAGAAACTATCTTTCAGGATGTATCCTGTCAAGTCCACTAAGAATCTTACCTTTCAATAAAGGTTCCTCTCATTCTTCTAAACTCCAGTGAGTACTTACTCAACTTCTCCTCACAAAAAAATCTATCCATGCCCAGGATCAACCTAGTAAACATCTTGACTGTCTCCAATACCAATGTATCTTGTCTTTAGACAAGGGACAAAACTGTTCACATTAATCTAAATGTGGACTGACTAGTGCCTTGTATAGTTCTATCAACACTTCCTTACTTGTATAATCTGTTCCCTTTGAAATATGTGCTAATAATCCATTTGGGATTGGAGGCAATGTGGTGGTGGTAATGCCCCTGGATTAGTAACCTGAACTCCAGGTTAATGTCGAATCAGAGATAGTAGGAACTGCAGATGCTGGAGAATCCGAGACAACAAGGTGCAAGGCTGGATGAACACAGCAGGCCAAGCAGCATCATAGGAGCAGAGAGGCTGACGTTTCGGGCCTAGACCCTTCATCAGAAAAGGGGGAGGGGAAGGGGGTTTTGAAATAAATAGGGAGAGAGTGGGAGGCGGATAGAAGAGGGATGGAGGAGAGGATAGGTGGAGAAGAAACAAACAGGTCGAAGAGGCGGGGATGGGGCCAGGAAAGGTGAGTGTAGGTAGGGAGTTAGGAAGGGGATAGGTCAGTCCAGGGAGGACGGACAGGTCAAGGGGGCGGGATGAGGTTGGTCGGTAGGAGATGGAGGTGCGGCTTGAGGTGGGAGGAGGGGATAGGTGGGAGGAAGAACAGGTTAGGGAGGCAGGGACGAGTTGGACTGGTTTTGGGATGCGGTGGGGGGAGGGGAGATTTTGAAACTTGTGAAATCCACATTGATACCATT
>NW_025975561.1:0-7873 GCF_021869965.1 Rhincodon typus
TGCTGCTTGGCCTGCTGTGTTCATCCAGCTCGACACCTTGTTAAATCATAAGCTCCATCTGTTTTCTCAGGTCTGCATAAAAAAATCCATAGCACTACTTTGAAGTGAAGCAGAATTATTCCCAGGCCTCACTAATATTTATCCCTCAACCTACATAAAAAATAATTGGTAATTATTCCATTGTTTTGCGTGGGACATTTATGATATAAATTGTGTGAACTGCTTCCTGTATTGGATATTAAACCTAAATTTTAAAAGCAAGTAGATGAGGACATCGCACATATTTAACCATAATCAACGATAATTTTCTTGCAAAACAACCTGAGCCTTCTGATTAGAAAATTGCCATTCTAGTCTTTCAGAATGGTACTAGAGAATTTGGAGCTTTGGTTAGTAAATTTGCAGATGACACCAAAATTGGAGGTGTAGTGGACAGCGAAGAAGGTTACCTCAGAGTACAATTGGATCTCAAATCAGGTGGGCCAATGGGCCAAGGAGTGGCAGATGGAGTTTAATTTAGATAAGTGTGAGGTACTTTATTTTGGTAGGGCAAATCAGGGCAGGCCTTATATGCTTAATGGTGAGGTTCCAGGGAAGCGTTTCTGAGCAAAGGGATGTTGGAGTACAGGTTCATAGTTCCTTGAAAGCGGAATCACAAATCGACAGGGTAGTGAAGAAGGCATTTGGAACGCTTGCCTTTATTGGTCAGTGCACTGAGTATAAGAGTTGGGAGGTCATGTTGCAGCTGTGCAGGACATCAGTAAGGCCACTTTTGGAATACTGCATTCAATTCTGATCTCCTTGCTATAAGAAGAATGTTGTTAATCTTGAAAGGGTTTAGAAAAGATTTACAAGGATGTTGCCAGGGTTGGAAGATTTGAGCTATAGGGAGAGGGCTGAATCGGCTGGGGCTATTTTCCCTGGAGCCTCAGACACCGAGGGGTGACCTTACAGAAGTTTATAAAATCAGGAGGGGCATGGATAGAGTAAATAGCCAAGGTCTTTGCACAAGAGTAGGGGAGTTCAAAACTTGAGGCCACAGGTTTAAGGTGACAGGGGAAAGATTTAAAAGGGACCTAAGGGGCAACTTTTTCATGCAGAGGGTGGTGCATGTATGAAATGAGGTGCCAGAGGAAATGGTGAATACTGGTATAATTACAACATTTAAAAGGCATGTGAATAGGAAGGGTTTGGAAGGATGCGGGCCAACTGCTGGCAAATGGGTTTAGATTTGTACAGGATATTTGATCGGCATGGATGAGTTGGACTGAAAGGTGTGTTTCCATTCTATACATCTCTATGACTCTAGAGGAAACCAAGGAATTATAGTCCTACTGTCTTTATTGGGAAATTGCGAGATTCAATTATTCTGTAACTTCACTGAATACATTGAAAATTCTCAGCTGATCAGGAACAGCCAACATGGACTGGTAAACTCAAATGAAGCTGACTGATATTTTTTAAGTGGTAACTAATATAGCAAAAAAGGCATTTCATTGTAAATTGTTAATAGGACATTCAAGTTGGCATCTGACAAAGGGTCATATAGGCATTGATGCAGCAACAATGGCACCAGACTAATAATCCAGAGCTGTATGCCATTGGCAGGTGGTGAAATCTGGAATTCAATGGTAGTTTAATAGCAAATATGTAACCATTATTGACCGTTGTGAACAACCTCTCTGGTTTATTCATATCCTTTAGGGAAGTAAATCTGCCATCCTTACCTGAACTGGCCTACAAGTGACTCCAGACACAGCACAATGTGGTTGATTCAATTGCCCTTTCAGCCATTCAGCAATGTAGCAACACCATCAGAAAGTGTAAAGAAATTGTAAAGAAAGAGTACCAAGTAGCTTTGACCTAGGCACCATCGACTGCAATCACCATCCTTGGGCAGGTCCTGTTCTACCAGCAGAACCGATCTACCAGAAGTGGCAGCTATGACGTTGCGAAGGAGGCACCTTGGGAGTCGTCTCATGACATCAGATGAAACATATGCAAGGAAACCTCCTGCTTATTTACAACCACCACTCCCCCTTTCCCACCCCCAGAACTCCAAGATGATCACCACTGGAGGAGGCATTGAGGGTAGGAAGGGCATAGCATTGACACTGGTTGAGGGACTTAAATACCCATCACCAAGTGGATAGGGAACAAACAAGATAGAAATACTAATCTCGCCTCATTCTCTACCTGTCATAGATGCACTTATGCAGCACAGTTTTTTATATTAGTGACTACTGCACAGTCCTTGGAGAGACTAAGTCCCATCATCATGTGGATAACTTTCTGCTGGATGGGACAGATATCAAATTGATCTAACATCTCAAAAGTAGGCCTCAGCAGCAGTAATAACCTCATAGCACAGTATATCCCCTCCTCTACCATTGTCATTAGGCCAGGAGTTCAACACTGGTTCAAGTGAAAAATGCAGGACAGCTGCCAGGAAGAATACCAGGCATATCTAAAACTGAGGTGTCAACCAGGTGAGGTCACAACAGGACTAGTTATAGGTCATCTGTCAAATAGCAGGATGGGCATGCAACAGGATTGGCTTAGCGATTCAACAACCTGTGGATCAAATCTAAGTTATGAATGGAGATGGTTCATTAAACAAACATGAGGAGGAAGCTCCACAAATATTATCAACCTCAAAAATGGAAGAGTTAAGCACATCATTGTAGAAGACAGGGCTGAAGCACTTGTGTTCATCTTCAGCCAAAAGTGCTACATGGATGATCCATCTCAGCCAACTCCTGAAGTCTCCAGCATCATAGATACAAGGTATCAACCAGTTTGATTCACTACATGTGTTACCAAGAAATGTCCAAAGGCACTAGACACTGCAAAGGTGCACGGCTTGACAACATTCTAGCAATAATACTGAAGACTTGAGTTTCAGAACTCATGGCGACATTAGCCAAGCTGTTCTAATACAGCTACACAATAATGTGGAAAATTACCCAGGTATGCCCTGTCCATAAAAAACATGACTAATTCAGCCTTACCAATTACAACGCCTTCAGTCTATTCTCAATTGTCAGCAAAGAGCTGGGATGGATCATCATCAGTGCTATTAAGCAGCACTTGCTTACCAATAACTTGGTCAGCTTGGGTCCCACCAGGGCCACTCAGCTCCTGATCTCATTACAGCCTTGGCCAAACATGGACAAAAGTACTGAATTCCAGAGGTGAGGCAAGAGTGACAGCCCAAGGGCGCAGCTGACCGTGTGGTATCAAGGAGCCCCAGCAAAACTGAGGTCAATGGTAATCAGGGAAAAACTCTCCACTGGCACAAAGGAAAAGGATTGTGGTTGTTGAAGGTCAGTCATCTGAACCCCATGAAATCTCTGCAGATGTTCCTCAGTGTCCTATGCCCAATCATCTTTGGCACTTCATCAATGACCTATGTTTCTTTCTTAGTGGCACAATGTGGAGCAATATTAACAACTCCTCAGATACTGAAACAGATCATGTCCAAATGTAGGAAGACCTGGACAACATCCAGGCTTGAGCTGATAAATGGCAAGTAATATTCTTACCACACAAGTGCAAAGCAATGAGCAACTTCAACAAAAGAGAATTTAACCATCACCCCTTGACATTAAATGGCTTGACCTTCACTGAATCCCCCACTACCAATATCCTGGGAGTTACCATTGACTAGAAACTGAGCCAAACCGGCCATATAAATACAATGACCTAAGAACCAACAGAAGCTGCAAAGGGGAACTCACCTCCTGTCTCTCTAATTGCTTGGGAATTCTGAGGTGAGTAACTTGCCCTCTGACTCCCCAAACCCTGCCCATAATTCACAAGCAGCAATGAGAATTGTGACTGGATATTCTCCTCTTGCCTGGAGGAGAGCAGCTCTAACAACATTCAAAGAAGCTTGCAATCTCGAATGTTTTTATTTAATAAATCAAAGCCACATATATTCTTACTTAGATTAAAAAAAGTTTAAATCAGATTGTTAAATAAAATAATCAGACCTACAGACTTCCTACCAGCTACAATTATTTTGTAAAGTTCATTCTGCACTGAAAGGCTACATAAATTAACTCAAAGTGTCTTTTTCTTTCACTGTTTCCTTGTTATAAATACAAGTTCAGCAACCCTTCCTTTCACTGATCTGTTGATCTCAATTGCAAAGTCACTAATGGGTGTGATCTGAACAATCACCACAGTGCTGGAAGAAGTTACAAGATGAAATATTATCAATTTATATCAATGACTTCAATAAGGGAATCAAAGGCATGATGGGTAAATTTGCTGATGATGCAAAATAGATAGGGATGCAGGTTGTGAAAATGACACAAGGATAGAGACTGATTTAGATAACCAAGTGGGCAAAAATCTAGCTGATGTGGGAAAATGTGAAAGTGTTCATTTTTGTTGGAAGAGTAAAAAAAGCAGAATATTATTTAAATGAAAAAGACTGCAGAATTCTGATGTGCAGAGAGATCTAGGTATTCCAGTGCAAGTATTGCAAAAAGTTAGTGTGCAGCTACAGCAAATGATTAAGAAGCCTAATGGAATTCTATGTTTTATTATGAGAGGAACTAAACATAAAGGTAAGGTTGTTATGTTTCAGTTATACAGGGAATTAGTTACACCACATCTTGAATAGTATACAGTTCTAGTTTCCTTATGTAAGGACCTATGTAAATGGTGTAGTTCAGAGGAGGTTTTCATATTTGGAACGTGTAAGTTGTCTTATGAGGAAAGACTAGGCACACTCGGCTTGTTTTCACTGGAACTTAGAAGAATGGAGTGAATTCATTGAAGTTTATAAGATCCTGAATGGTCTTGACAAGATGGTAATAAAGGTAGGATCATTGAAAATTTTCAAAGCAGACCTAGACAGATTCTTGTTAGTCAAGGAAATCAAGGGTTTTCAGAAGTAGATGGGAACGTGGAATTGAGAACATAACCACATCAGCCATGATCTTATTGAATGGCAGTACAGGTTTGATGGGCCAAATGGTCTACTTGTGCTCCAAATTTATATGTATGTAAAGTTTCAACAAAGAAATTATTTCACAGGTATAGCTCCCACTGTTACACATAATTGTATGTGTTTTAAGGAGATGTTGATCTTCTAACTTGTCCAGCAAATGAAATACCAGAAGTGTGCAACAGTTAGCACCGTATTAAACAAGAGATTTTGTGGTGCAACGAGCATCCCTGCCTCTCAGTCAGAAGCTCTCAGTTCCAGTTTCATTCGAGAACTTGATAGTCAGGAAGGTCTGATCATAACACAAAAACAGGTTGATTACCAACCTGGAAATTCATCCAATACTTGCTAAAGATAGGTGGCAAGAACAGGAGATTCCTGGTCAGCCATGCGATAAGAGATAGTTGGAACCTCGACTATTGATATCCATTGTTCCATGTAATGCACGTAAAAATGAACGTTTTCACAGTAACTCAGACTTCCGAGTAACTTATATACACCACTACTGTATTGTAATGTATCACAAAATACTTCTAAGCAGCTACAATATAGAAGATGCACTTTTGCGGGACATTTGTCCAAAAACTTTCTATTAAATTACTAGAATAAACTTTTATTACTTCCATACAGACAGAAATAGAGGACAAAAATCTTTCATTCAAGTGATCTGAGATTAATAAGATGATTAGTGTTTGGTTACGATGAAAATTACACAAAGCCACGTTGAGAATCTTAAGGGTACAGTACTAAACTATCAAAAATACACGTATACAAATACAGCTACTCTAGTGGTAAATACAACCTCTTGTTAATAAATAAAATGTTCCTTTTACAGAGAAAAGGCAGAGTTCTGATAAGAACATCACATAAATTTATTTTTAAATGTGAAATTTTACAACTCAGACCACACATCCATTACTTACATCACTATAACTGCTTATCTGAGACATGTCCATTGTATCTAATGCAAAACCTTCAAGCTGTCATAGACTGTCCAACTGTAAATTAAAAATCAGTTTATTTTGAAATTAAATTATGACCTGCTATACAATAAATAATTATTACTCTAAAATACAGAGTGTTTCGATAATTCCAAAAGATAAATATCAGCCAAAACCAGAGTGCAGGTATTAGATGCAATAAATGGTTACTTTTATTTATGAATGCTTTTTAATGATATTTAAGGTTTTTAAAAACAGTGAAACCAAGTAATGTTGAAATTAATACAAAAAAGCTAAAGGAAAGTTGTGAGTTTTAGATTTAGCATCAACTTAACAATTCAAGGGACAAAAAGTAAATTTGAACCCAGGCAATTTTTTTTTGTCAGGCAGAAGCTAGACAAAAATCAGTCTGTTTCTTAAGTCTGGCTCTGTTTCATAGCTTTACTCCCTCTATTAACACTTCCCCTGTGTACACCATTCAGCTTTCCAAGCAACAATAACCAGCATCCTTTAACAAACATTACAATGGCAGGAAACACTGCAGGAAGTATTTCAACATTCCTATAAAATATTAAACGTTGGCTGAAAATCAAAACACTTTTAATTACTCACCCTCCTTGTTTCATTCAGTGCTCCACCATACTGCAGTCATTACTCAAGCATTACCGACAAGTAATTACCAAGCTATAAGGATAAGAGATCAGCTCCTGGAACATTTAACATGCCCAGAACTACACACTGATGGCAACCATAATTTTCCTTTAACACAATTTTTATTTTCAATGTGTACAATAAGGTTGTTCATTGCTGCAATTAGCTCAAACCATTGTCTTCACATAGAACTTCTTCAATGAACAGTTAATACACCCAACCAAAATCTGAGATATGCTACAAAACATGTAATAACAAAAAAGGTTTTAAGACACTAGAAATCAGTGTTTTTGTACGGAACTTCTTCACATCAAAAGCAATGCAACAAATCCCAAACATCAAAGATATTTTCAGCACTTAAGAAACCATGTTGAGGTTTATTGACGTGTTTAAACCTGTTACACTTGCATTATCACTGAAGAACATCGAAGTGTTTGCTGATGAAAAATAAACTGCTATTTTGTACTACTCTAAATGGATGCACAGTTTTGGTGTCTTTTATAAGTCACACAATATTTTAGTGAAGCATCTGCTGACATGCTACATATTTATTAACTCTACTACTCTGTAAAGAAAAACAGATGAACTGCACCATTAGACCATGTCACCATTACATTTCCTGAAAGCATTTGAAATTATTCAGAAGACCATAATCACCAACTGCAAAACCAAATTGCAAATCTAGTTTACAATAAAAAAAATTAAGTCTCCATAAATATGAACAATATTGCAATGCCAAGGCCAATTTGACATTTATCTGTTTTCACTTAACCAGTTACCAAATAGCTCTCTCCAAGAGTTTTTAACAAATTCCAGCTGGGTACTACACACCTCACCAACTAAATGCTATATCAATGAGTGACTCAAACATAATAACTGTAAATGTACAAGCTAATAGTTTCTTCTTTATCATGAATCACAGCCAGAGACAATCAGGTTCAGCGAGGAGACAAGGAGAAACTTACCTCAGAATCAGTCAGGCAGAACTATGATCAGTAATTCTACAAGTCAGCAGAATACAAATACTTTTGTATCTGTGATGGTGTTAAGAAGGATGGGGCATACAGCCTTAAGGCATCCCTAATACATTGATGACTAATGACCTAACCATACTGACAGCATTGTAGACAAGTTCAGAGTTTGAGAGCTAACTGAAACCATCCTGACAAACAAGCTTTCGTAATCCCACTCATAAAACAACCTCTGTTGAAAAGAAATGGCCAATTAGGTGCAATTTAATAAACACAACAGAGTATCTAGGGGGTTAAAATTGTATCAGAGATAGTAGGAACTGCAGATGCTGGAAAATCTGAGACAACAA
>NW_025975562.1:0-493 GCF_021869965.1 Rhincodon typus
GTGTCTCCCGCATTTCCCGCAACTCATCCCTCACACCCCGTCCCCGCAATAACAACCAAAAAAGAATCCACCTCGTCCTCACATACCACCCCACCAACCTCCGGATCCAACGCATCATCCTCCGACACTTCCGCCATCTGAAATCCGACACCACTACCAAAGACATTTTTCCCTCCTCACCCTTATCTGCTTTCCGGAGGGACCACTCTCTCCGTGACTCCCTTGTCTGCTCCACACTCCCCTCCAGCCCCACCACACCCGGCACTTTTCCCTGCAACTGCAGGAAGTGCTACACCTGCCCCCACACCTCCTCCCTCACCCCCATCCCAGGCCCCAAGAAGACTTTCCACATCAAGCAGATGTTCACCTGCACATCTGCCAATGTGGTATACTGCATCCGCTGTGCCCGTTGTGGCCTCCTCTACATCGGGGAAACCAAGCAGAGGCTCGGGGACCACTTTGCAGAACACCTACGCTCGGTTCGCAATAAACA
>NW_025975562.1:593-3843 GCF_021869965.1 Rhincodon typus
ATGGTATCAATGTGGATTTCACAAGCTTCAAAATCTCCCCTCCCCCCTACCACATCCCAAAACCAGCCCAGCTCGTCCCCGCCTCCCTAACCTGTCCTTCCTCCCACCTATCTCCTCCTCCCACCTCAAGCCGCACCTCCATCTCCTACCGACTAACCTCATCCCGCCCCCTTGACCTGTCCGTCCTCCCTGGACTGACCTATCCCCTTCCTAACTCCCCACCTACACTCACCTTTACTGGCTCCATCCCCGCCTCTTTGACCTGTCTGTTTCCTCTCCACCTATCTTCTCCTCTATCCATCTTCTATCTGCCTTCCCCTCTCTCCCTATTTATTTCAGAACCCCCTTCCCCTCCCCCATTTCTGATGAAGGGTTTAGGCCCGAAACGTCAGCCTTCCTGCTCCTATGATGCTGCTTGGCCTGCTGTGTTCATCCAGCTCTACACTCTCTGAAATCTGTTTGTTTAATTCGGGCTTCTTGAATGTCCCTGATTTTAAGCACTCCACCACAGGCACTGGCAATGATGTCTTCATCTGTTTGGGCCCTCTGCATCACTCGCTCTCTTTCTTTGAATGATGTTTCTGTCTGTCCTTCTGTACATTCTCCAAAGCCTAAATAAGTACAAGTTGATACACAAAATTTTATTGGAGGACGGAGAAAGAGAGACAGAGGGAAGGGAATTCCAGAGTGCAGCATCCACATTGCTGAAGGCCACCAATGGAGTCATAGAGCTGTACAGCATGGAAACAGCCCCTTCGGTCCAACTCATTCACGCTGACCAGACACCCAATCTGACCTAGTCCCATTTGCCAGCATTTGGTCCCCATCCCTGTATTCATATACACATCCAGATGCCTTTTGAATGTTGTAATTGTCCCAGCCTCCAACACTTCCTCTGGCAGCTCATTCCATACACACACCACCCTCTGTGTGAAAAAGTTGCCCTTTAGGTCCCTTTTAATTCTTTTCCCTCTCACCTTAAACCTCTGCCCTCTAGTTTTGGACTCCTCCACCCTGGGGAAAAGACCTTGGCTATTCACCCTATCCATGCCCCTCATGATTTTATAAACCTCTATAAGGTCATCCCTCAGCCTCTGACAATCCAGGAAAGTAGCCCCAGCCTATTCAGCATCTTCCAATAGCTCAAACCCTCCAAACCTGGCAACATCCTTATAAATCTTTTCTGAACCCTTTCAAGTTTCAAGCAGGGAGACCAGAAATGAATGCAGTATTCCAAAAGTGGTCTAGCCAATGTCCTATACAGCAGCAACATGACCTCCCAACTCCTCTATCCAATACACTGATCAATAAAGGCAAGCATACCAAACACCTTCTTCACTATCCTATCTACCTGTGACTCCACTTTCAAGGAACTATGAACCTGCACTCCAAGGTCTCTTTGCTCAGCAACACTCAGGCAGGATTGATTAAAATTGGGGATATCACAAGAGGCCAGAATTGGGATGGCATGGATATGCCAGAGGGTTGCGGGCCAATAGGAGATTAGAGAGACAGGGAGGTGTGAGTCCACGGAGGTATTTTGAAATAATCTTGAGAAGTTTAAAAATCAAGATGTTGTAGCATACAAAATCTAATCTGATCAATGGCCTGCTCAGCCATTTCAGAAGACAGTTAAGAGTCAACATCTTGCTGTGGGTTTGGAGTCACATCTAGTTCAGACCAGGAAAAAATGGCAGTCCCCTTCTCTAAAGGACATTAATGAACCAGACAGAATTTCCCAAATCCACACCAGTTTTATTCCAAATATTTTGTTGAATTTAAGCCCCACCATCAGCCATCAGCCATACACATTCCATTCAAATCTGGATCCCCAGAATATTACTGGGATCTCTGGATCACAAGGCTATTGCCCTGTCCTATGGGAACAGAATTAAATCAAGATTTTTTTTATTCTTTAATAGGATGAGGACATTGCTGGCTAGACAGCATTTATTATCCATCCTTAATTACCCAGAAGGCAGTTAAGAGTCAACCACATTGCTGTGGGTCTGGAGTCACATGTAGGCCAGACCAGGTAAGGATAGCAGTGTCCTTCCCTAAAGGACATTAGTGAACCAGATGGGTTTTTCCCAACAATCGGCAATGGATTCATAGTAGTCATCATTAGATTCATAATTCCAGATATTCTATTGAATTCAAATTCCACCATCTGTCATTATGGGATTTGAACCCAGATCCCAAAATGTTATCCAGGTCTCTGGATTAACAGTCTAGTGATAATACCACTAGGCCATTGCCTCCCCAGTTGAGTACCTCAGTGGTATAGCACTATTGCCTTACAGAACTAGGGACCTGGGTCCAATTCCAGCCTCAGGTGATTGTCTGCATGGGTTTCCTCCCACAATCCAAAGATGAGCAGATTAGGTGCATTGGCCATGTTAAAATGCCCACAAAGTCCAGGAATGTGTAGGTTTGGTGGAGTAGCCATGGGAAATGGAAATGCAGGGTTACGGGGATAGGGTAAGAGGGAGAGTCTGGGTGGGAGATCTTCAGGGCTGGTGCGGACTCGTTGGGCCAAATGGCATGTTCCCGCACTGTAGGGATTGTACAAAAATTTGACATTAAATCTTATAATCTCTCCACAGAGGCTGCCAGGCCTGTTTCTCTAGGGTTTCTTCTGGGATCATACAACAACCATTAACTATATCATGGTCATCATCATGGAGATTTGTTTTAAATTCTACATTTTATTGTTCAAATTTAAATGTCGCCAGCCACCATGATGAGATTTGACACACATCTCCAGAAACAGTTGCCTAGGCCTCTGGGTGACAGGTCCAGTTGAATGACTTGAGACAAAACTTCCTCCGTATCAAGTGGAAAAGGTGGGTCACTCCAGAAAATAGATGGGTTATTGGACCGTGATGGAGCACTTTTTAATTCATTTGTGCAACAGGGGTGTCACCCATTTATTGTCCATCCCTCGTTGCCCTTGAGAAGGAAGTGGTTGTGAGTTGCTTTCTTGAACCGCTGCAGTCCATGTGCTATAGGTTGACCCACAATGTCCTCAGGGAGGGAATTCTAGGATTTGAGCCAGTGACACTGAAAGAACAACATATTTCCAAGAGATAGTAGGAACTGCAGATGCTGGAGAATCTGAAACAACAAGGTGTAGAGCTGGATGAACACAGCAGGCCAAGCAGCATCAGAGGAGCAGGTAAGCTGACGATCTGGGTCCAGACCCCGAAACATCAGCTTTTCTGCTCCTCTGATGCTGCTTGGCCTGCTG
>NW_025975562.1:4127-7872 GCF_021869965.1 Rhincodon typus
TGGAGGAGAACTTGCAAGTGGTGGTATTCCCACAAAATACAAAGCAGCTACCATCTAGTTGACGCACAAAAGGAACCCGCGGGACTGAATGGCCTCCTCCCCTCCTTTGGACCATTTGGAGGAATTGCCCATTTAAGGGGCGGGGCCGCGGCGGGTGAAAACAGCAGCGGCGCTGTAATAGGCAGGATTGTTTGAATGCGCCAATCATGCACCGTCATAGGGGCGAGCCCAAGACTCACAACCAATCGGAACGGCGCACGCGGCTGATTGACGTGAGAGACCGGAAGGGGAACACTGACCGGGAAGGAGGGTCAGGTGGGGACCGACGCGGCTATGTTTTATTACTGACCCCGCCTGGAATGACGGTTGATCGCAGATTATGTGCGCATGGGAAACAGGCTGAACCGAGATGCCGAAACTGTTGCCAGCGAGAGAAGCAAGAAAGGCAAAGGTCGGAGAATTCGCTGCTTTCGCCTTCATTGACCTGGAGCGAATGACCCCAGAACACTCCGTCTAAGGCCCGCACGTTGCCCGGGCCTGAATGACATGTAAGCCGACCAATGGGTTGTCAAGATTGTGGGTGGGCGGGGCTTTCCGTCGAAAACATGACCAATGGAACGTGAGGGCGCTGCCCATTTAGGCGCCTTTGCGTCTATTAGCCAATGTTGTTGCGAAACAACTTTGACTGACGGGCAAATAACCCAATCGACGGACAACTGTCCAGACGGCTGTTAAGACTGACCAATCGGTGCGCGCAGCGTGGGCGTGTCACGTAGCGGTCACGTGGGAGAAGTAGGCGGGGCCTGGCCTAGTCGTATGGTCGAACCTCAGTCGCCTAGGGGGCCGCTTGCAGTGCGTAACCGGGACGGAGCGGATGAGGTGACTGACTGCAGGGAAGGATATCAGAGCTGGCAGTGGGCGGTGAGTGAGGCCTGAGCAGATAGGCTTGGATCCCGGTGATTGGGAGTGGGTGGATTGTCCAGCCTGGGCCTTGGCGGGGTTCAGGTTATGGGAAAGGTCGGCTCCAGCAATCAGGCGCTGTAGCTGTGGGGACCCTCCCGAGGAGTTGGCCCCCACTTTCCGGGGGGCGGCAGATTTCCCGAGATGGTTTCACAAACACGTGGGGGTCTGATTGGACTGTTTCCCCCTTGTATCCGGGTCAAGAATGAAGGGGATAGGCCGAACGGCCTCCTGCGCTGCAGTATTTCGCCTTATTGGTGTGTGTTGATAGTAAGGAAAAGTTAGCCAGGCCAGGCTTCTTTAGAGATCAAAAGACAAACTGATTGAAAAACGTAAAATACTGGTTGATCTTGACAGGGCGGATTTAGAGAAACAAAGACTGAAACTCCCAGACAAACTCAGCAGGTCTGACTGCTTCTCTCTCTAGATGCTGAGTTAACATTTCAAGTCCAGGAACTCTGTCCGACGTAGTGAATCTGTCGTTGCAAAGGCGTCAGAGTATGTTATAAAGGATATAGAGCATTTAAAAATGCTAATATGATCAGGCAGAGTCATGAAGGAGAAATCATGTCACAGATTTATTTCAGTTTTTTGATATGGCAACAGACTGGATATTTGCACTTCCAAAATGCCCTTATTCCAAAACTACACATTAGACTACTTAATAATGGTGTGGGCATGGATATATTTGCATGTTATGCTCTCTTGGATAGAGGACTGGCTAGCAAATAGCTAGAGTTTGAGTAGAGGGTTTGTTTTCAGGATGACTGCCTCTAACTAGTGGTGTGCACAGGGATTAGTTCTGGGGCTACAATTATTTACTGTCTGTATTAATTAAGCTGAATGTACTATAGCCAACTTTGTGGATGACATAAAAACAGGTGGAAAAGCAAGCAGTGAGTGTGAGAGAGATTAGAGGGATATAGACAGGTTAAATGAATGGGTGGAAAAACTCAGCAGATGGGTATAACATGGCAAAATGTAAGGTTATGTACTTTGGCAGGAAGAGTATAAGAGATGAGCATTATTTAAATGGAGAAAGACTGTGGAAAGCTGCAACTCCAAGGGATGGGGTGGGGGGCTTTCTTGTGCATGAATCACAAATAAGCTAGCATTGAAGTTCAGTGGGTAATGGGGAAGGCAAATGGAATGTTGCCCGTATTTCAAAGGGAATAAAGTATAAACTGAGCGTCATCTTGCTGAAATTGGACAGGGTGTTAATCAGACCACAGCTGAATACTGTGAACAGTTTTGATACCCTTATCTAAGGAAAGATATACTGACATTGGATACATTCCAGAGAAAGTGCCTCAGTGGTTAATGGAATTTGGAGCAGAGGTTTTTTTCTAAATTTAACTTATCTCTGTGCGGGTTGATTAGAAAAAATGTTATTGCGCACTTCTGAAATAGGTGAGACTTGAGCAGGCCTCTTATCCCAGGAATAGGGATGCTACCACTCCACTCTGCCACAAGAGCCCCTTTTGGAGCAGAGTTGAATTCTGAGATATATGCAGAACACTTGTTTACACACAATACTAACATGAGGGGCTGAATGGCCTCCTTCCCTCACTTATTTGTATTCGCTTGAAACCATTGTCCTGTGAAAATATTGGTCAGTTGAAGTGAGATTTGCAGGTAACTTGTGCATAGCTGCTTCGCTTCCGGAATGAGAATTTTTGGGGAGATGTACAAGTTAGAATAGGGTTGCCAATGACAGTTTGTAAATATGCCCTTCCCATTTGTTGTTTTTTTTTTTTGGAGTTGTTAGCTGGAATCCTTCTGTCCTCACTAAAAGTTGAGTTCAGCGTTTATGGTGAGTACCTCCAGTTAACCAACATGAAGATTTGAAATCATTGCCTTTAGTCCCTGCTGCAAACTCCATTTACACATCATGACTGTCTTTCACTCCTGGTCTATGCTGATGCTGAACCAGTCTGGTCGCAACACTCGTCATATTTGACCCAAAGACCCAGTTATCATCAACCTGAAGGCTGCCTGTTTCCATCCTGTAGCTTAACCTATCTTCTTCCCATCCACAGTTTGTCTCCTGCTGCACCCCTCATTTGTGACTCTTTTGTCCTCTAGATCTGACTGTTTTAATGCAGTTTCACCTTCTACCCTCTACAAGACTCTGCTGTTTCTAGTTTGATTCATGGGCAGTTCAGCCCCATCTTTATTCTTGCTCACCTACATTGACTCCCTCTTCCAGCAGTAGTTTGATTTTTGTTTTTTTTCCTCTCCTATTTAAATCCTTCCATGGCCTCATCCCTCTGATATCTAAAACCACCTCCAGCCCTGCTGCTCTTCAGGACTTCTCCATTTCCCTGGAATTTAATTACGTTTGTGGGCATCGTCTAGTCGAGTTTTTATTGCCCATCCCTAATTGCCTTTGAGAAGCTGATTATTAGTTGCCTCCTTGAACTGCTGCAGTCCATGTGGTGTGCACTGTGCTGATAGAGGATTTCAGGATTTTAACTGTAACAGTGAAGGAATGAATGGTATATTTGCGAGTCAGGATGGTGATGGCTTGGAGAGGATTTCCAGGTGATGGTGTCCTTCTCAATGGTAGAGGTCTGGGATTTGGAGACATTTTTTAATCAACCTGTTCAGAGATGTTATTACACAGTTCTACAGTAGGTGGTACTTGAACCTGGGCTGTCTAGATCAGAGGTAGGAACACTACCACTGTGCCACAAGCCGCACCACCCCCACCCCGTATAAAGGAGACACCCAAAAAGTCTTCAGAGATAGTAGGAACTGCAGATGCTGGAGAATCTGAGACAAC
>NW_025975563.1:0-7872 GCF_021869965.1 Rhincodon typus
AACGTTTCGGGTCCGGTGACCCTTCCTCAGAACACGGACCCAAAACGTTAACTCTGTTTTCTCCTCCACAGATGCTGCCAGCCCTGCTGAGCTTTTCCAGCAACTTTGTTTTTGTTCCTGATTTACAGAATCTGCAGTTCTTTTGGTTTTTATTCATGCTTTCTAGTTGAGCTTGGAATTTATCCTACTTTGATTACTATTATTTATTTTATCTTTCATTCTTTATTACCAGATCAAGTAAGCCTGCATCTTACTACTTGAAGAAAAAGTGTTGTACAAAATTTAGGAATCTCATTCCATTTTCACCCTCTGTTCCATTGATGAGTGGATGATTCAAATATTTTTGATATTCTGGGTCATCTTTCTAATTTGACACCAAACTTCCCACAATTTGGATGATTGTAACACACTGTTGCTAATGTAACAAGTCATTTCACCTTTAATCTTGGAGATCTAACCACATTGATTTTCTATTTCTTCCCATACAGCCTTATCCGCTCAAGTTAACCAATGCTGTCACAGTGGCCCAGTTTTCCAATCATCAGATAGTCATTTCTGCAGTGTAAAATAATGCATTGGGACAGTGTGGAAACACTGATATAGCTGACTCAGAGGAAGTTGTCTGGGAAACTGAAGATCCCAATGGGTAACTCTCCTACGCGCTGTACCCTCAGAAAATGTCTGTTAAAGTCTCAGACTTCCAAGGGTTCCCATTCATTTAAGCTTAATGGTTACCCAGGGAAAGTAGGAGGATAACAATTGCTTAAGTGATCCCTGACTCACCACTTTCACATCACCCTTAAGCACACCTCCCCTGCTCATCCCATCCCACCTGACCTCTGCTGGGCGCAACAACCCCAATCCTGGTGGACCTGACAGGTCCCACTCCTGCTCCACTGGATCTGAATCTCTTCTGATGGGGACTGTAAAATCTGGGCCACTGTTTGATTTCTTGTCTACTTATCACATATCTCTCAACATTTGATGTTTACATCTCCCACATATCACAGAATAACGAACCCCTAGCTCTTCCTGTGCTGAAGTTTTTTTTTTATTAGTTTACTTCAACGTTCTCTTAACATCAATTAGTTTGTTCAATTTCCCACTCCCACACTGTACTGAATATAAACATTTGCCAAATTTTCACTTTGAAAGTCACTACTCTCATTTTTCCCATCTCATGTCATTAGCCACCTTTTGCAAGATTTAATTGTAATAAGTGCCTAAATTCCAAGTTACGTTTTACGAATGTATCCCAATGATACAATCTTGTTGCATGTTGTTAATGGTCTATAAATAGAGGTCCATTATTAAAATCACTTTAAGCATAAAGATTTTTGATTAATTTTTAAACTGGGAAGCATTTTACTCTTTTTGGTCTGTGTATGTTACTAATCCTCACTTTCGTACTAGGCTCTCAGTTTAAAATAAACACTCCAATATTTCCTATATGGGGTACATATACAAAGAAAATTGAAAAGTCATGTTATTCTACAAAATATAATCTACACAGAACCACCTGTTTATTTTGGGAACT
This sequence comes from Rhincodon typus, assembly GCF_021869965.1. Taxonomy (NCBI): domain Eukaryota; kingdom Metazoa; phylum Chordata; class Chondrichthyes; order Orectolobiformes; family Rhincodontidae; genus Rhincodon; species Rhincodon typus. Next base: position 1,538 of record NW_025975563.1, read on the forward strand.
AGAATATTTAGTGCCTTAATAATTATCTGAATAGATCATTAGAGTACACAGCTATAGCTTGTACTCGGGTTTTTAAAATCAATGCATTGCTGTTTGCTTACCGTTTTTCAGGGTTGGCAGAGATGGAGAGATTATTGAAGTAAAATTCATAATCAGGACGATGTAAAGATAGCCTGAATAATTGAGTTGTAAACAAGAGGCTAAGTGCTGTCCAACTAACTATTGGGAGGAAAAAGAAGGGCACCAATACCACAAGCTTAAGAAAGAGGACTAGATGATGGAGGCTGGTGACTGACCATGACTGGTCAAGAGGGAGAACACTGGTGGTTAACTCTCTGGGCCAGGCCCTTTCAGAAGTTCTGAACTTTAACCTCTTCTCTCCATGGATGGTGACTGACCTGTTATGTGTTTCTAGCATTACCAGTCTTGCTTCGATTAGTTTTGAGCATTGTATTGGGATTGAATCAGGCCTCATAGAGTGGCAGTGTTCAAGCTGCTTGGTTGCGTACTTGTACGTATGGGAATCATAACAGGCACTATCAACTCTGTATTAACCCAGCTCTTGTTTCTGGACTTGGGAATGTCAGGTTAGTTTAGTCAGGTCATGATGAGGCTCTGAATTATATTACTTTCACTGAATCTCTTACACTGTATCACTCCTCTTTTAGAGTCCACTTACCTTCAGTGTGACAGCGGCTGCCTTGATAATGAAATCATTCACTGAGATCTTGATATCATCTAGAGTGAAAAAAATAAAAAGTAATCAGACTGCAAGGACTTAATAGAAATGCGGGACTTAATAGAAATGCAGTTTTTCATTAGTGCATTGTTGAAAAACAAAGGGTCATGGAATGCTAATGTCATTTTAACATTCCTGCACAGACCCCTCCTCTGTTGCTGTGAATAATGTCCCAGCAGATGTGATACATAGATGCACTATGCTTTCTGTGGATCAAGGACATTTACTGTGTTAAAGTTTCTACACAATTAGCTGAGCTACAAGCGGTGAGCCAACAGTTGTCTGAATGAAGGCACTTGTAATATTTAAGCTTTTTTTTCCAAATTCTGCTAATATTTTTCAAAAAATATTTTTGAGAAATAATGTTTGTAGAAGCTTCAAAAACATTAAACAAACTCAAACTTCAGATTGGTCTCTGGTCAGGATAAACTAAAAATTATGTTTCTTAATGCAGACTACAGATATTTATATTGATAGCGTAAATGTGAGTTCTGTAATGGAAGCATGTCTTCTGTATTCAGTGCAGTATATTAAATCCTCTGCTTGTCTATCATTTTCCCAGTCTTTGTATTGTTTCCTGGATTTCTCACTTGGCTGCCTCCCGGTTCCATACTAGCTTTATTTCAGAGTTCTCGGATGGAAGTGATTCTCACACTTTGAAAGTTGCTTCTGAAAAGTTCACAACCATAGGGGAAAGGAGCCAGCAAACCTTCAGTTGTCAGCTAAGTCAAATATATCCTTAGCACTGATTGAGTTTACCTGGTCATCAGTGAACTGCGGAGGCTAGGATGGGCACGTGTTTAATCCCAGTGATTATGCACTGAGCTATTTTGTCTCAACCAGTGCAATTATAATGTACAACATAGGTTCCAGAGTGGAAACATCAATGAAGGCTGTTCCCTTTAGATTTAAATCAAATTAGGAAAAGATAGTCCAAAGAAATACACAACAGTTACAATATGCAATCAGGCCATTAGGCACAAGCAGGTCATGTTTTACCTTCATCTTTCTATATAACCTTATCCCATCTACATCGGGAGGGATGTCTGGCTGAGGGATATCTAACAGCCAGCGATAACTGATGGCACTGCAGAAGAGTGCTGAACATTAGGTGATGCACAACACTCCAAACTGCTGAATGTTTAGAATAGCTTTATGTATTTAAACAGCATCTTTAATTTAGTGGAACATCTCAAGGCATTCAGACCAGGAGAAATTGTAACTCAACTATACGAGTGGAGTGAGTAGAGAGGTGATTGATATGGTTGGAGAGAACAAGCAAGGCAGAGTGGGTTTGCTAAGAGCTAGGGAGGAGACAGCAGGAGGCTCTGCCATGAATCATGGAGTTCAGCTGCACAGAGCAACTGAATAGCACTGGGTGGATTGAAACCCTGAAGGCGGCTGCAGATGTTGATTAAGGCTGACTGAAATTTATAAATGAAGAAGTAACTGTAAACCTGTTGTGTCGGCAGATAGAGAATGCACAGAGATTGGCTAGACTTGGAGTGATGGTTGAGCGAGATGGCTGGTGGTCAGTAGAGTTTCAATGTGTTCAAACTTGTATAGAGTGGTAAAGGTCAAGAATAAAAACAGAAATTGCTGCTTAAACTCAGCAGGTTTTATGATAGTAAAGTTCAGCAGCCTTGCAAGAAAGGTGATAGAGAAGTTGTGTCTGGTTAAAGGAGCTTGAGGGTTTTGTTCTTGCTGATAGCAAGTTAAACGCAGAGTCGGTGAATTCTGTGGTGATGGTAACAAATAGTCCGAATACCAGATTGTATTTGGAGCTTAAAACTCAGCTCAGAGTAAAACATAACATGGCATAACACAAATGGTATGGGTGAGGAAAATCCCTGATCACATGTGCAACATTGAACCATCTTCCTAATAATTTACGTATCACTTTGATTCTACAGGATTTAGTATGCTTCCATCAATGACAGAACTTTGCTCATAAGTGTCACCGGACCCGAAACGTTAACTCTGTTTTCTCCTTCACAGATGCTGCCAGACCTGCTGAGCTTTTCCAGCAACTTTGTTTTTGTTCCTGATTTACAGCATCCACAGTTCTTTTGTTTTTTTTTAAAAGAAACAAATGGTATGTGGAAGAACAATAATTTCAAATGACAGACACAACAAACGAGTGAAAACCAATGCTCGTCATTGGAACTCAATTTTGATGCTTTAATTCTATCATTTTGCTTTCAACCTGATGTTATTGTGATCTTTTGATTAAACAGACCATGCTTAAGTAGACTCAAAATTCTGTTAAGACCTAAGATCTAATGAGTGTTCTCACGTGCCTTTATTGTTCTGCCTTAAAATAATGCTTTTTTGAACTAATAAAACTGGTCTATTAAGAAAGCTCCCTTACTTAGTGCAAGAGGACAGCTAACCCAGGCTACTAACGAGATCAGTTTGATAATATGCCAACCTTTCTTTCCTAACAGTATAGTTCCATTTGTTCAATGCCTTAAATTAAAAAAAAGTTGAAATTTATCTTGATTGTTTATGAAATTCGGTAACTCATTTCACATGCTGTTCAGCTTCGTTTCCAACTTATTTAACTGCAGAAATGTGAGAAACAGGTCATCAGCTCACTATCATCAGTTTTGTGTTGCAACCCAAGGTGAATTTTAACACCAAGCTGTTTTCATGTGTTATGTCATAAACGGTACATGCTCAAAACTCTAAAACCAATTGTTCTTTTAATAACAAAAGAATGTGTATTCCAAAAACAAACAAAACTGCTGTACTCTTCTCTGTATAAATATAGCAATCAACATAATTCTCAACATTATATGCAGCAGAATGTTATTCTCCACACAGCATATTGGGCCTGTGGTTTCTGTGTGACATACAATGTGGTACAGTATATGAGATACAGCAGCAAGATCATACAGGGTTGTGTTAGTCTCTACAGCAACTGTCTTCCTTTCAAGTATCACATGACTTGAAGTAGTTCATAACTGACCAGTCTGACAAGATGTATGAAGAGGATTTTCATTCTAAACTGTTGAATCCCTTGAGCTAGCCCCAGTGATGTTTTCTAACAACATCATGCGTTTATAAAGCACTTTTAGCATAGTAACATGACTGATGGTGATATACCGGAGTGCTAATAAACAAAATCATCCAGCTACATAAAAAGATAATTAGATAGACGAATGCTTGGTCAATTAGGTCAGTTCTTATGGACATCTTAAAGGGGAGACAGGTAGAGAGGTAGATAGATTCAGAGAGGGAATCCCAAAACTAAAGTTCTAGGTGGTTGTTGGTCTGGTCACCAAAAATAGAATGATAAAAGTTGGGGTTGCTCGTAATCAATACAGATCTTGGGTTGTGGGATTGTGGATTATGAACCCGGAAATTATAGAGATAGTGAGGATCGAGGTGTTGTCAAAGTGGGAGACAAAATGGTGAAAAGGGTCAATATGGGTCAGCATGGTGGCTCAGTGTTAGCACTGCTGCCTCACATGGCCGGGGACCAGAGTTCAACCCCAGCCTCTGGCAACTATCTACATGGAGTTTGCATATTCTCCCCATGTCTGCGTAGATTTCCTCCAGGTGCTCCAGTTTCTTCCCACAGTCCAAAGATGTGCAAGTTAGGTTGAATAGTCATGCTAAATTAGCCTGTACTGTCCAGGGATGTGTCGGTCAGGTGCGTTAGCCATGGAAAATCCAGAGAGTTACAGGGATAGGGTAGGGGGTTGCGGGATTCTTTCTGGAGGGTCGGTGAGAACTCATTGGGCTGAATGGCCTGTTTCCAAACTGTAGGGATTCTATAAAACATGTGAATGGAACTTAATGCAAGTTAAGGTGCAGGTGACATGACAAATAATTACATATTCCATCGTTGTGAACAGATTTCAACTTGTAACCACTTGCAATGCCATCTTGCAATTAGTAAATGCTGGATAATGCAGAAACATGAAGTGTTAGATGAAGGATGTTGGCTGACAAAGCAATCAGATTTCTCTCTCACTCAAACCTGTCCTGTTACAAACTTGTCAGTAATAACAGCCAGGATGGACTACAACATCTATCTTAAATAATTATCCAGTTTATAGAACTTCAAGCTTTGTATTGCATTTTCTGGACAGTGTAAGTAGTTAAGGTAAAAACCGAAAGAACTGCGGATGCTGTAAATCAGGCACAAAAACAAAGTTGCTGGAAAAGCTCAGCAGGTCTGGCAGCATCTGTGAAGGAAAAAACAGAGTTAACGTTTAGGGTCTGATGTCCGGTTCTGAGGAAGAGTCACTGGACCCGAAACGTTAACTCTGTTTTTTCCTTCACAGGTGCTGCCAGACCTGCTGAGCTTTTCCAGCAACTTTGTTTTTGTTCCTCAGCAGTTAAGTGTTTGCTTAGACATCATTAAGGTCAAAAATTGTAAGTGGGCAGGTTTTCATTGTGGGATAGGCAAAGAAATGATGAGATAGAATTATTAATTAGAAATAATGGCATCATAGTACAAATTAAGGATTTAAGTAGACAGGTTGTTTGAAGAGAATCCCCACGGACAGAGCTGAAGATTATTGAGTGATTGATTACCTACAATGCCTATACATTACTTACATTACAATAAAGGATATTGTATTTCTAATTCTATGAGAAACTTTGAATCTCAAATTCAGGAACTGGAGCTCGAGCTGATCATCAGGCAAGGGAAAAGTTACCTGGCCACTTTACTCCAGAGGGCAGTCACATCCCTCAGACTAGGTCATTCAAAATTGGTCTGTGATCACGACAAGAGGGTGTGATCGTAAGTGAGGCAGTTGTAGAGTCAGCTAGTTATAGGATAGTGTTCGAGAAGCCTCTGTGCCTATAATTGCCAACAGTACTGAGAATTTTACAAGCTGTGTGTGGACAGTGGGGACTGCAGGGAGGATCTGCAAACTGACCACAATACCATAACATAGGGAGCTATTCATGTTTTGGGGAGCGCTGGCTGGGGGCGGTTGAAGTGGAAGACATGGAAACCGAAATGTACTAGCGGTAGGGGGCAGCTCAGTTAGGGAATAGACACTGTTGCCTGCAGCCACGAGTGTCAGTCCCAGTGACTGCATTTCCTGTCTGGTGCCAGAACATCTCCTGCAGCTGGAGAAGCGGCTTAAGTGGGAGGGGAGGGGTCCAGTTGTTGTCGCCCATGTTGGTACCAATGACTTTGTTAGTACACAAAGGAAAGTCTGCTGAAATAATTTGAAAAGTTAGGACCTAGATTAAAAAAAAACTCCAAGGTAATGATCTCAGGAACACTACTTATACCACATACAAACTGGCATGGGGTTTAAAAAAAGTCAAGGAGTTAAATTTTCAAAGCTTGCTTTAGGATTAGAATGGGTTTCAGTTCATGGAGCACTGGCATCAGTGGCAAAGAACAATGGTAAGCCAGAAAACTGGGAGAGTTTTAAAAACAAACAAAAGATAACCAAAAAGAAGGGAGAAGATAAACTAGCAAGTAACATAAAAATGGCCAGCAAGAGTTTCTTCAGAAGGTGTAGATTCTGAGTGGGTAGTGTTGAGGAATCGCTAGGAGAAAAAGACTTTGATGGGATAACACAGTGTGGAGCTGGAGGAACACAGCAGGTCAGGCAGCATC